>NC_133666.1:256542293-256820846 GCF_037893015.1 Macrotis lagotis
CAAAGGATATGAACCAAGTAATAAAAGAAAATTGTGGGAAAAGAACTAACAGCCTGTTAGAGGCACAAAAATCCACCTTAAAAAAGCAGTATTGGCCAAATAGACACAAAAGTTTACTGGAGAAAATGACACAAAAACTCTTTTGTTATGGTAACATGCTGAAAAAAATACATGCTTTCTGCAAGTTTTGTTATTTAATTGTTTTAGGTTCATTTTTAGGGTAGTTAGGAAGAAACTAATGTAAACTATACTTATTGATCCCTTGTGAAATTCATATTTTGACCCAAATTTGACACAAAATAGTCAGCACTGGGACAAAAGGGGAAAAAAGTTTTCATCATAGAGTTAAGCAAGTGGAAGTTAATGAATCTATGAGATACCAAGAAGCAATAAAACAAAAAGAATGGGAAAATAGAAAAAAATAGGAAATATCTCATTAGAAAATATTATTATAATATTATTATAATTATATTAGAATTATTATATATTATTATATTATATTAATATTATATCATATATTATATTTAATATATAATTATATTGATTATAATATAATTAATTATATTGATTATATTAATTATATTGATATTATATAATATTATATATTATTATAATAATATTAGAAAATTAGTGTTTGACAAACCTGAAGATGAAAGGTTTTGGAAAAAGAAATCACTATTTGACAGAAATTTCTGGGAAAACCAGAAAGCAATTTGGCTGCCACTGAGCATAGACCAACATCTCACACTGTATACCAAGATAACATCAAAATGGGTGCATAATTCAGACATAGGTGAAATAAGCAAATTAAAGGATCATTTTATAAAGAGAAGAATTTATGACCAAACAGTGTAATTTAAAAGTATCTACCCAAACAAAACCAATGTAACCGAGATTAGAAGGGAATCAGAAAAAAAATTTACAGCATTCCTGACAAAGGCCTCATTTCTCAAATATATGGAGTCCTCCAATTGATAAATGCTCAAAGGATAGGAATAGACAGTTTGAAGAAGAACAATTAAAGCTACTTATAGTCTTATAAAATGTTCTAAATTACTATTGATTAAAGAAATGTAAATTACAACAGCTCTCATGTGCCACCTCACATCTATCAGATTGACTATTATAGGAAAGAAAAATGACAAATGTTGGAGGGGATGTGAAGAAATTTGGACACATACTTGGTGGAGTTGTAAACTGATACAACAATTTTGAAGAGCAATTGGGAAATGTGTTCAAGAGCTATAAAATTGTACATACACTTCAACCTAGTACAGATCCACTTGAAGGTCTATATCCTAAAGAGATTTTTTTAAAAGGTAAAAGGATCTATAAGAACAAACATATTGATGGCAGCTCTTTTGTGGTAACAAAGAAGTGGAAATTGAGGGGATATCCTTTGATTGGGGAATGACTGAACAAGTTGTGGTAAATGGTTGTATGGAATTCTCTTGTCCTATAATCAATAACAACAGGATATTTTCAGAAAACCTGGAAAGACTACGTGAACTAATGCAAAGTGGACTGAGAAGAACCAGGAGAACATTGCACACTGTAAGAACATTATCAAACAATGATCAACTATGAATAACGTAGCTATTTTCAGTATTATAGTAATCCAACATTTCTGAAGGAATTATGATTTAATATAATGCTATTCCAGCTCCATAGAAAGAACTGGTGATGCATGAATGCAATTTGAAACATACTTTTAAAAAACTTTATTCTTGTTTTTAGGTTCTTCATTTTCTTTTATAAGGTGACTAATATGCAAATATTTTGCGTGACTACACTTGTAGGATCCTTGTCAAATTGCATGCCTTCACAAGAATGAGGGAGGAAGAATAGAATTTGAAACTCAAAAAATGTTAAACATTTTATTTATATGTAATTGAGAAAAATTAAAAATTAAATTAGAGATAAAAAGAAAGTGGCAAAATATGTAGCCTAGCAAAACCATCTCAAAAGCATTCAATGAGAAATATAGAAGGACTACAAATAGAAGAAAAGTAGAGGATTTTTAAAAGCCACTTTAATAAACCTTTTTCTATCAAGGAGAGTAGAACCACCATACCTGAACCCTGACATTGCAGTAGTTAGAAAGATAAAAATGGCACAAAAGAGAATACAAGCAGGAAAAACAGCTAGAAGCGATCCATGCTGGAAATGATAAACAACTGGTTGGTCTTTGAGGACAAGGAAGGACAAAGCCAAGGAGGTAAAGATACCAAAAAAGGGTAGAAGCTAAAAGGAGACCAAAACAGTTAACAGCATATGGTCAAGTTTATTATTTTTACCATGGTCTCAGTTTGTTCTCCAATCCTATAAACTGATGCTTAACATGGAGTTTTTCCCTCTATTTTGAGAAAGAGGGGAAATTGAGAAGAGTTAGTTACACTAACCCACAGGCAGGGTGATTATACCACCTCTTGAGATTCCCTCCAAACTCTGGATCCTTGGTGCAGTGCATTTTTTATTCTAGATGTCTTGGGCATGATGCTTTATTGCTGTAATTCCCCACCTATCTTCAATGTAAGTGAATACTATTTGTTATTACTAAAGTGGCCAGTAGACTAAAATCCACAGTGTCTCACTACTACTCGGTAGTTATGTCTTCTTTTTTACATCTAGAACAAAGCATTCTCTCTTTTAGCAGTCTCTTTCACACATAGAGATTTAACTACAATCCCTATATAAATGACTCCTCAGTCTTAAACTCCAGCTTTTATCTCTCTTTGAAGCTCCAAACCTGCATCTCTAGCTCCTTTAGGACATCTTTCCCACAATGTCCCAGCTGCATCTTAGGAATAAAGTATACCAAATAAAAGTTCTTCTATAAAAATGTATCTCCTTTTCACTACTTTTTCAGTGGCACCATCATTCACTTTATCTTTTAAGTTTGTGACCTTGAAGTTGTCTTATTTCTTCCCTCTCCTTTACCTCAGTTTCATATTTTGTTCATTCTATTCCCAGAAAAACTTCTTGAACCTGCTCCCCTCCTACTGATATTGCTACCACCCTCACACAAATTTCCATTATCAGCCACTTGGACTATATTACATTCATTTCCTAACAGATCTTCTCAACTCTATATTTTCTTTCTCTAATCCAACCTTTATATCACCAGCAGAGATTTTCCATTATGCCTCAATCTTGTCACATCATGTTGCTTTGAAAATCTTTAGTAGATCCCCTTTGCCTAGGAGGTAAAGTTTCTATGCTTGAAATTCAAAGCTCTAACAACTTATTTTTTTTGTCATTGTGTCAAATTACTGCTCTTTAGATAGGACTTTACTTGCTCTTTTCTGTTGCAGTTATGGGATTAAAGGTAACTATGTATGCATCTCTTCCACCCAGGCAGAAATGTAGCAGTAAGAACAAAGAATTTTCTTTAAATTCTTTCTCTCAGTGCCTTTCATAGTG
This sequence comes from Macrotis lagotis, assembly GCF_037893015.1. Taxonomy (NCBI): domain Eukaryota; kingdom Metazoa; phylum Chordata; class Mammalia; order Peramelemorphia; family Peramelidae; genus Macrotis; species Macrotis lagotis. The sequence goes on from NC_133666.1 coordinate 256,545,717, forward strand.
CCAGGTTAGTAGCAGGCACTTTATGAATGTTCATTGGATTTAAATATGAATTTGAAAGCCTCTCTACTACACCCAGCAATTTTACACCAAGTTGATTTTAGTAAGATCTAGGTTCCTTTATCAACTTTTTTTTCCTTCTACATACTATGACATTAAAATTCAGTATTTATTAAAAGTTCAGTAGAACAATGAAGAGATTCTTAGGAAGATGATTGTGTTCTTACATCCTCTTTTTGGATATATTCACTTGTGAAATTAATAATTTAACAAACAATTATTGGGTATCTAATAAGGAACTGTAAATCTTTATATAATTTATAAGATTATAGGATGTTAGGTCTTAAAAGGGCCTTGGGGGCCAGCTAGCCCAAGCTTACATTTAACAAATGAATTAAATGAAGTTAACAGGTCATGCAGGTAGAAAATAAGAGATCTGGGATTTCAACCTAGACCCTCTGACTTCAAATCCAGTGCTCTTTCTTCACGGAGTGCTAACCACCTTGCTCACTTTTAACAAACTATGGAATTTTTACAGTGAAAGTTTTTAGACACAATGATTTACAATTATTATAGCATGTTCCTTTCTAACAAAAGTTAAAATGGAAGAAAATTACTAGAGACAAGACTGAAAGATCAATCAATTGCTCAGCAATAGCTCTTTAGGTATGGAGAAAGAAAAACTTCCCAAGAGGCAGCTCTAAATCCTAGGATCATATAAAAGGCCCATTCTTTCAAAGCCATTGTTAGAAGACTTAAATTATATGCTACAAGAAGAATGAATATATATATATATATATATATATATATATATGTATAATGAACTGAAGAAAAATCATTGTCAAAAAGATCCTTAATAGACTTAATAGTTCCAGGAAAATTTTGCCACCAAAGATCATAGAGGAAGGAAATGTCCAAGGTCCTGAAATTCATTCCTATCTCTAAATAAATATTAGTTTCCCTAAAGTTCTTTAAAATTTTTATAATGAATTAGAATTTCAAAATTAGCAATCCTAAGTATGGTAAATTACCTTTCTTTTAAGAAGAGATTATGGGGGTGATATCAGTTGCTAAAACTTGTTTTATTTGTTTTTTGGAGTGATTGAAGTATTAATTTATATGTTTTTACTATGATTTTGATTCTGAACTGGAAATCATGCTTTTCGCCTTGTGCTCTCAAAAGACACAACTTCATGTTTCTATTTCTTGATAAACATATTAGACACATTTTGAATATGTATCTGACATATATTAAATGTTTAATAAATGCTCATTGCTTGATATTTGGCTACTGGCATATCAGCCTCCAGTTACTGATTCAACTGAAACTTCTCAAGGAAAACAAATTATATCTTAATAATGAGGATTTATTCCAATGATGTTGTTTAGCAAAAAAAAGAATATTAAGCATTTACTATATGTCATTCACTTTGTTAAGTGCTAGGGATACAAAGTAAAAAGAAAAAATAGTTCCTTCCCTCAGGCAACTTATATTTTAATGGGGAATACTACACATACATAAATACTGTATGTCACTCTTTCATTTGTTAATATCAACAATAGAGTCAAAATTCAGTTGATATTTGGCTCTTTGAAAGCAGAGACTTTGTATCATACATAGTTTCTAGAAGAATAGAATATAATATATATTAAAAATATTTGCTTAATTAATAAATTTTTCAAATGGGAAGGTTGGAGCAGCTAGATAGCACAGTGGATGGAATACTGACCCTTGAGTCAGGAGAACCTGAGTTCAAATGTGACCTCAGACACATTATTACTGGCTGTGTAACCCTGAGTTAACTTAACCCTGATTGCCTCAAAAAAAAAAGGTGGAAGGTGTTAGTTATCTAGATAAGCACTATGTGCCTAGTAGTATAAGTAATAATATGGTAGCAAAGTCACAAACAATGAATCACCAAGTCATACAAGTCTGTTGTTAGGTCTTCAGAGCAAAAATGAAGTAGAACTTTGGGACAATTACTTATACAGTTAATTGAATTGCACATAATGACATGAGGAAACAAATTACAAGTCTGGCATGGAATTATCAAGTTGGAAAAGAGTATTTCAACTATCTAAACATCTGCTCTAGATCTTTCTCTGCCAAAAGTAAAACTAACAGTCTTTTCTTACTGATAACTTCACTCTCCAAAAGGTGGAGGAAGTGATAAATGAACTGTTACTCTGAACTCTATTTCTGAAGTAAAAATGAGAATATTAATGACCTCTCATCTTAGAGAAGGGACATAGTCTGATGCATGCCCTAAACTTAGAGAAGGGACATAGTCTGATGCATGCCCTGAGTTTAGAGAAGGGACATAGTCTGATGCATTCCCTAGGCTTAAGAAAACTAGATTTAAAAGAACTCACAGAAAGGGCATTTCTGCATGGTATAATTTTTTTAATAGATAGCTCAAAAATATAGCTCTTAATAAGGAAACTCTAATGGCAAACATTAAAGATTCAGATGAAGATGAATACAACAAGATTAAAGTATTTGAGAATTAGATGATGCTGTAGATATTATCTAACCTTCTCATTTTATGGATGAGGAAACTTAAGTACCCAGAGAATCAAGTGATCTACCTTGTGTCAGACATATAATAAGTAATAAAGACAGAAATATAATATTTGGATTTGACTCATACATTCAGGAATATACTGGTAAATATTTAACAACTAGTTCTCCAAAAATAAAAAAGTACACAAGACACATTTTTATTTATTTATTTTTTAGGTTTTTGCAAGGCAAATGGGGTTAAGTGGCTTGCCCAAGGCCACACAGCTAGGTAATTATTAAGTGTCTGAAGCCAGATTTGAACCCAGGTATTACTCCAGGGCCAGTGCTCTATCCACTGCACCACCTAGCCACCCCCCAACTAATTTTTTTAAAAGAAGAAATTTAGTACAGATAAATGTAGACTCTTACACTTAGATTCACATTTATTTAAACACATTTAAGGAGGGAATTGTGGTGTGGTAGGGTAAAAGAATATTTTTCAGAATAAGAGATTGGGTTTTTAGCATACAGTAGGTACAAAATAAGACAATTTCACTTTTGGATCACTCTCATTGTTAAAACATTTCTTCTTTTGAAATTTGCCTCTACAATTTTCCCCTCTCCATTCTACTTTGGGCTTCTGGGGATAAAAACAAGTTTAATCTCTCTTTAAACTAATAACCCTTCAGATATTTTAGTTTTCTCTTTTCCAGACCAAACATCCCCACATCTTTCAACTGAGTCCCTGTAGAACGGTTTCCATGCCTCCCTCTATTCCGATCATTTTCCTTTTATATACTTCAAATCATCTGTGTTTTTCCTAAAATGCCCAGAATTGAGGGAAAGAAATAGATATTTATTAAGTGCTCAGCATTGTCTTCTGAAATCCCTTCCAAGTCTGATATTCTGACCCTATGGATCATTTTTAGACCACAAAGAAAAGACAAAATATGACTTAAAGATAATTCAATTTAGGAAATGTCGAGAGTGCCTAGTACTTCCTTTTTTGTTTTGTTTTTTGTTTTTAGGTTTTTGCAAGGCAAATGGGGTTAAGTGGCTTGCCCAAGACCACACAGCTAGGTAATTATTAAGTGTCTGAGACCAGATTTGAACCCAGGTACTCCTGATTCCAGGGCCGGTGCTTTATCCACTGCACCACCTAGTTGCCCCCAATGCCTAGTACTTCTAACTGAGTTTGTCTGCTACTCTGGATGAATTATGCCCCTGAGAAGTCATATAACCTTTTTAATAAATAAAGACCACATCACAGTTGAAAGAGTAGTGGATCAATGACAGGGTTTAAGCAGAAATAGGTGACCACTTGTTGGAGATGTTATAGAAAGATTGCAGGTAAGCTTGGCATCATTGCATGCACACCTATTTCCTACTACTGGATAGCTGAGGGAGAAACCAAAGGAATTACTTGAGTTCAGGAGTTATGAAGTACAATAGAGATAAAGTCAATCAGGTATTGCCAATATGGTGTGTCCTTGGAAGTAACAGTCCACCAGTCTCTGCGATGTGGGAAAAAAAAGTCAAAAGCTTCTGTTTCAGTCAATCACAGTGAGATCAGACCAGGAGTGGCAAATTCCCCAAAGCCTCTTCCTACTCTCAGATTCTAGGTAATTGAGATAAAATTATGTTTATATTCTGATTGACTGCTGTCTTAACCAACTGCTTTGCTTTATCATGTAGAGCAACTGTGTCTACACACTCATAAAGATCCAATTTGATGATTCAAACCAAAGTTTGTCTCAATTTTGTGATCTGTAAGCCCTGAATTCCAAAAAAGGACTTTGAGGAGTTCTGAGACTAAGGAACCTTCTGGCACAATTCCCATAAATTCTACCCTAGCCTTTTATTCAGCTGCTGCTGTTGCTGTGATAATCTAAATATTAAACATGCAAATTTTCCTCTTCTGCCCTAGAATCCCAGAGTATCCACTGAGATACTTGCCACTGTGGTATAGAGGTGGGAATCAAAGTTTGTATATTTGTATGAATTAATAATTTTTAGAACTAATTTATTGATGATCATTGTAAAGGAATTTGAGGACGAAATGGGGAAATGGGTTTTTTTTGATACAAGAAAATCTCAATAAAGGAAATCCATTTTCATCTCCATGTGTTTGCACTGGTTTCTCGGATGCTTGGAATTTATTCTCTCCTTACCACTAACTGAAAGGTTTTTTTTCTCTTTAACAGGCAATTCAAGCAACATATTTTATATGATACTCCCAAATACTAGTGTCCTCATACCACAATACATTGTATTTAACTGTTTTGATTTTATTCACTATAAGATTATAATATTTATACATATACATACTACATATGCGTATGCATATATAAAGTGTATGTATATGTTATATATATGAGTGTTTTTATATGTAGAAATAATTTAAATATACTATATAGGCATATGTATTCTGTATATGCATGTATATATATATACACTATTTTGTATATATCTACATGCACAGATATATATGTGTTTATATATATGTACATTTTCTCCCCCATTAGAATGCTGTCTTCTTGTGACTAGGGATTGTTTAATTCTTTGTACTTGTATCCGTTGACTTACCACAGTCTAGCACAGATCAGGTACTTTATAAACACTCAGTTAATCATTGCCCAAATCAACACCTGCTCTGATACTGAAAGCCTTAGAAAATTAGAAGTGGGAAGGACGCACGAGATGCAAAATTTGCCAATGGATTTAGGAAGTAGGATATGAAGCCAGTTCCTTAAGGCCCCAACTCTACCATGGTATTCTATCTACCTCTTTTAATTTTAGCATTCGGTCAAGGTTCAGTAAATAGCTGGATCCCAAACAGTGTGAAAAATGAATCCTATGAAGTGATCATATTATTTCAATTCATACTACATATTTCCTTTGGGCTGAAACCAATAATTGGACCATACTTTACATAATTATTACTTCAAAGAGTGTGAATTCAAATACATGCAACCACTTCAGAGGATTAATTATTTGCATTGATTCTTAGTATAGACAAGGTTTTCTTGCAAAAAACATAATAAGGAAAAATTAAGGACCTACCACATTTTATGTGGGCTTCATTTTTATTGTATGTTCCTCTCCCAAAACATTACTCATACCTAGAATAGAAAGCAAATATAGTGGGAGTCAGGAGACCTGAGCTATGATTTTAGCTTCTGCCCCTAATGCATTATATTACTGTGAGCAAGGCACTAACCTTTCCTGGTTTTCTTATCTGTAAAATAACATCATAGTATTTGGAACTAGAGGATTTTATTTTATTTTTTTAATTTATTTTTTTATTCTCATTTTGTACAAATTTTTTTTTACATTAATAAAATATTCTTCTTTACAAGTAAACAAAATACCCCTCCTCCTCCCCCATGAATATAGATAGACTTGTTTGGGCGAAAAAAAGTAAAGGGGAGAGGAAAAAAATTAAAATAAAAAAATAATAATAGTAATAATTGTAGGTATGGCCAGGTGGCGCAATGGACGAAGCAACAGCCCTGGAGCCACGAGCACCTGAGTCCACATCCGGCCTCATAAACCTAACCCTAACCCAGCCATGTGACATGCAAGCCACCCGATCCCCACTGCCCTGCAAAAACCAAAAAAAAAAAAAAAAAAAGAGAGAGAGACCCAAAATAAAATAAAATAGTAATAATAGTAGGGGTGGCTGGGTGGCAGACAGAGCATTGACCCTTGAGCCAGGAGCACCTGGGTCCAAATCCGGCCCCAGACACCCAAAGATCACCCTGCTATGTGGCCCCAGGCAGCCCATCCAGCCCCACTTGCTCTGCACCCTCCCCCAAATAATCATAACAAAAAATGTGCTTGAGTCTTTGTTCCAACACCAACAACTCTGTCATGGGTGGAACTCATTCTTTATGATAAGTCCATCACAAAAGTTATTTCCATATTTTTCCACCATTGCCACTGCTGATTGCAACTCCATCCTTTCTTATTTCTCCACTACCATGTACTCTATTTTCTCTCTCCTTTCACTATGACTCTGCTGTAGGGTAGCTGAGTGGCACAGCAGACAGATCCCTGGCCCTGGGGCCAAGAAGCCCTGAGCCCCCATACCACCCCTTAGGCCCACAATCCACCTGGCCCTGTGGTCCTGGGCAGGCCTTCCATTCCCAGGCCCTTGCAAGAAGTAAGAAAGAAAATGTGTTATATCTGGCCACTCTCCCCCCATGGTCCATCCTCTCCTCCTTTATTCATATCCCCACCCCTTCCCCCTGCTCCCCCCCTCCTTCTTACTCCAGATGTCTATACCCCATTGAGTATATTTGCTGTTTCCTCTCCTAGCCACCTCTGATGAGAGCAAAGGTTCCCTCATTCCCCCTTGCCTCCCCCCTTCCATATCATTGCAATAGCTCATTGTAATAAAAAAAAAATCTTGGACTATTCCCCCTCTCCTTTTTCTTTCTCCCATTCCATTTCCCTTTTTTTTCCTATTGACTCCATTTTTACACCATATTTTATCTTCGAATTCAGCTTTCTCCTGTGCTTCAACTATAAAAGAAGCTCCCTCTACCTGCTCTACTAACTGAGATGGTTCATATGAATATTATCAGTATCATTTTTCTATACATGCAGTTCATCCTCATTAAGTCCCTCATATTTCCCCCCTCTCCTCCAATCTCCATGCTTCACCTGAGTCCTGTATCTGAAGATCAAAACTTCTGTTCAGCTCTGGCCATTCCAAAAGGAACCTTTGAAATTCCCCTGGTTCATTGAAAATCCATCCTTTTCCCTGGAAGAGGACATTCAGCCTTGCTGGGTAGTTCATTCTTAGCTGCATTCTAAGCTCTCTTGCCTTCCGGTATATTGTATTCCAAGCCCTAGGAGCTTCCAATGTAGCTGCTCCTAAGACCTGTGTGATCCTGACTGCAGCTCCATTATATTTGAACTGTGTCCTTCTGGCTGCTTGTAATATTTTCTCTTTGACTTGGGAGTTCTGGAACTTGGCTATAATATTCCTAGGGGTTGGTTTTTTGGGATCTCTTTCTCTGGGGGATCGGTGGATTCTCTCCATTTCTATTTTGCCCTCTGCTTCTAGAATATCAGGGCAATTTTCCTGTAGTAATTCTTTGAAAATGATGTCAAGGCTCTTTTCCTGATCATGACTTTCAGGTATTCCAATAATTTTTAAATTATCTTTCCTAAGTCTGTTTTCCATATCAGTTGTTTTTTCAATGAGCTATTTCACATTTTCTTCTAATTTTTCGTTTTTTGGGGTTTTGAAGTATTGATTCCCAATTTCTGTTAAATTCATCAATCTCCCTGAATTCTATTCTTTGTCTGAAGGATTTGTTCTCCTCAGAGAGTTTTATTATTTCTTTTTCCATCTGGCCAATTTTGCTTTTTAAAGCATTCTTCTCCTCAATAACTTTTTGAACTGTTCTATCCATTTGACCTAAGCTGGTTTTTAGCATGCTATTTTCTTCAGCATTTTTTTTGGATTTCCTTGATTAAGCTGCTGACTTCATTTTCATGTTTTTTCTGCATCTCTCTCCTTTCTTTTCCCAGTTTTTCTTCCAGCTCCCTCATTTGATTTTCAAAGTCTTTTTTGAGCTCTATCATAGCCTGAGCCCAATTTCTGTTTTTTCTTGGAGTCTTTAGATGCAGGAGCTTGTGCTTCCTCATCTTCAGACTGAGTATTTTGGTCCTTCTTGGGCTCATTTGCAAAATATTTCTCAATAGTCTTCTTTTTGTTTCTCTGCTTGCTCATTTTCCCAGCCTGGGCCTGGTTTGGGGTGCTTCCTGAGCTTTTGGGACACTCCCACAAGGGTCTCAGTGTGTGAGGTTCTGTCCTCCCTCCTGGTCTGTGAATGACCATAAGCGCCCCCCTCTGCCAAGGGGCTGATGTGTGTGTGTGGGGGGCTGCTGTTCTATGGGGGGGGGGGCCTAGACTGTGGTCAGGTTCTGAATGTGGTCAGAGCCCCAGAGTCCTGTTTCAGGGGCAGAGGACAGAGCTAGGCAGTCTGTCTTCACTCCCCTCCCTCAGCTCAATGGGCTCATGCCTTGGGGGCTCCTGCTTACCAGCTCTGCCTACTTCTGTTTCCTGGATCAGGGCTGGGGAAAGAAGATGCTGCTTGCTGTGTGCCCTGAGGGCTGGGCTCCACGTGCTCGCTCTGGCAGAGGTCCCCCGCTGTTCCCCCACTTTGTGCCCGGTTCTCCTCAGGGTGCAGCTCAGGAGACTCCCCCGCTGCTGTGAGCTGAGACCCCCAGTGCCCTGGGGCTGCCTCCGGGAGGCTGAGGTTCTTTGGCTCTGGTGGGCCAGCCCTCTGGCAGGCCACCTCTCGGACCCCGGGGAGCAGAGCCTTTCTGCTCTTTTCCAGGTTACCTTGAGTAGGAGAACTGCCTCAATGGGTCCCTTTGTGGGTTCTGTCTCTCGAAAGTTTAGTTAGAGTCCTTAGCTGATGAATTTTATCAGAGAGCTCCTAAGACTGGATCCCTTCTTGTCGCCATCTTGGCTCCGCCCCCCAAACTAGAAGATTTTAGATCAAAGATTCATCATCTTCAATCAATAATCATCTTTATAAACCTCATAGCATTATGTAAATAATTTACAAGCTAGAAAGACCTAAAAAAATTATGTGATTTGCTCAAGCTCACACAAGTAGCCATGTTAGAGACTGAATTTGAACCTAGGGCTTCTGATTCTAGTTGTTGTTTAGTCATTTTTGATTATGTTTGATTCTTCATGATTCCTTTTGAGACTTTCTTGGCAAACAGTCTGCCATTTCCTTCTCCAGCTCATTTTACAGATATGAAATGACTTGCAGAGTCACACAGCTAGCAAGTGCCTGAGGTCTGATTTGAACTCAGGTCCCCCTGACTCTAGACCAGCATTCTGTCCACTGTGCCACATAGCTGCCCCTCTGATTCTAATTCCTGTGCTTTTTCCAATGTAATAGATTGTTATTATTTTAAAGATGAGGAAACTGAGCCCCAGTGATATTGTTACAGATAAGAGAATAGCAAAAGGATTTGGACTCAATTAGATTCTCATAGAGTTTCAACATTATACAGTCTTTAACTTCGTAATGTCAGTTTGCCATGCTCTGACCTTTAATTCTCTTTTATTTATTTAGTTATTATCTCCAAAGTTATATCTTTGAAGATAATATATTCTTTGTGTTCTTGACTTCTTTATACTTTGGGGGAAATAAATGGGAGTTTAATGAAAAGTCATTGTTCCTTAAAAGATAAATATATAAAACATACATATTGTATTTAGGCACTGTAAAGAATTAAGATTGATTTTTTACCCATGGCTTACTATTGTCAAACTATTTCCTAGTCACATCACAACATGAATTTTCCCACAGGCATATATGCCTGTCTGTACCTTTAGTTACACCTCCACACAGGTGCAGAGATCACATTTTTCATGTTTTTTTGTTTCTCCTCCCAGCATCTGGTAGCATCCTCATGCCCTCCACACAACAAGCACTCAGAGAATGCTTATTCACTCAGCATTGCCTTCCTAAACTATAGTGATGATGTTTGTCCTTCATTCTCAAAGAAGACCAAGACATCAAGGAGGTGATGAATTGGATTTGAGTGAGAGGGTGCTGTGCTAAGTCACAAGCTTCAATTTCTCCTCCAGAGCCATCTGGGTCCACTGGCCAGATATGAAATCAGGACCATTGAATTGGAGGAAATCAGGGTTAAGAGACTTGTCCAAGGTCCCACACCGGTAGTGTCAAGTATCTGAGGCAAATTTGAACTCAGGTCCTCCTGACTCCAGGGTTTGTGCTGTATCCACTGTACCACCTAGCTGTAAACATGACAGTCATAGTCCTGAAAATTAGATATCATGCCTCTGGTTGCTCTGTTTATTTGATTCTATGACTTGGTCCAGAAAAAGTGATCTTAAAAAATCAGAAGTGATAAACCATCTCATAGATTCATTCCTTCTCCTGGGAACTCTCCTTGATTCAGCTTCATTTCTTTAAGATAATTTCTCAAAACTGTTCCTTCATTAAAGTCTTGCTTAATATGGATTTGAAAGGAAAGATAATGATTTGGAATTTAAAAACTAGTGTCTTTAAGCTAACAGTCTGACTTGATACTGTTCATTAATTTTCTTATTCAGAGATAGCATAAACACATTGTCACAATAATGACTGCTGATTACCTTCTCCTGAAGACACCTCCAGGTGCTGGAGTTTGAGTCCAGTATCTAATCTCTGAGGTTTTGAATAAAGAAACAAGTAGCATAGGACACAGACGCTGATGACAAAGGCAAGTAAAACAAGGGCAGCAATTCCCAGTCCAATCAGGGCACCGATGCTAGGGGGAGGGGAGAAAACAAACATATTACATGTACTTGATTGGTACAGACAAAAACATCTGGTCTGAAATCCAGGAGGGCTAATGTGCCACCATACCATACCAGACCAGACCATATCATATCATATCACATTATATAACATTATTAAATATATCTTCTTTTATATTGACTTATTTAAGGAACAGGCTTTTCCCCCGGAGATTAACCAAGGAGATTGCAAGGTCCCAGAAGGCAGGACCTATTTCACCTGGGAATACTAATCCAGTACCTGGCATAGAGTATGTGCTTAACTGATCTCCATAATCCCCTTCCTTAAGCCTGGTACCCCCCAAATTTCTCCAAGTAAAATTTTATCCCAGATTGATATTCCCTGCCTAGTCTACTGAGCTCCATTAATACTGCAGTGAAGTCCCTGGGAATATATTGATGACCCAGTCATTTATTTCAGAAGTCAGAAGAGGATAGTTAGGGAAGAAGTACAAAGTTCAGCAAAACAATTCACCCTCTTCTCCCCCAACCCAGACCAGTCATTTCATTGGTGTGGAAGATGCCCAGAATATCCTCTACCATTGGCACAGCTGAAAAAGTCCAGACTCTGGAATCAGAGATTCTGGATTCAAATTCTAGCTTTACCAAACTTGAAATATACTTTATATTTAAGCATAAAAGGATCATGACTGAACACAACCTCTAGGTAACAGCAACATAAATTTCATTCAGTAGTTCAGTTAGATCTGCACACTACTTATGACAAAAGTACCTATTAAGATCCCCTTATAAACAATAAAGACTCATCCAAGTTTGAGTTTCTGTGCTTTAATCTAAAATAAGTGATTTTGTCATGTTGACTCTTCATTTACAGAAAATAACTTTTTTTATAAACTTCTTTAGGTTTTCTATAAACTTGTACCTTTCATGTTTATAAATCTTATTGAAGATATGTTACTATTTCAATGTTTAAATCATGTTAGAGGGTTTAAGTTGCTTTACTTTCAAAGTACTAGGTTTTTTTGCTTTTATTTTTTAAGTGTTTGAAAATATTAATTAAATCTATATTTTGTAAAAAAAAAATTCTAGCTTCAATGTTTGCCTGTTGTGTAACTGACTCAGCAAGTCCCTCGCTAAGCCTTAGTTTCCTCACCTATAAAGTGAGGGAAGAGGGTTTGGCTGAGTCTTTTCTGTGGTCTCTTGCAATTCTAGATTTATGCTTTTATATTCTTTAAGAGTAGCCAGTCCTGAGGCAAGTTAAGAAACTTGCTCAGGTTCACACAGTTAGTTTGTGTCAGAGATAGGATTTGAATGCAGGTCTTTCTGACTTTGAGACAACCCTCCCTAGTGATTGTGCCAAATTGCCACAGTAAAATAAATTGAATAGAAAATACTTGTCTTATATGATTTTATATGATTGTTTTATATTAAATGAGGTGCTTGCTGAATACCTAGAAGTAAATATCAACATAAAGATGTCCTCTTGGAGATAAAATAAACAAGATAATTCCAAGCATGCTACAATGGAAAGAGGACCTTATTTGGAATCAAAGGATATCAGTTTGAAGTCCACTTCTTCTGCCCCATTACCTGTGTGACTCTGGAAAATCATTTAACCTCTATGGTACTCAATTTGCTCATCTAGATAAAGAGGTTGAACTGAGCATAGTAGGGTCATTTATGACTTCTGTGATCCATTTCAGTTCTAAATTTAGGGTCTTGTGGTTTTAAAAAAAGGAAGATACCTACTCTACAAAGATAATTTCTTACTTTAGCTTCACCAGACACCAAACATGCTATTATTATGAAGGAAGAAGACAAAAAGAAAAGATAGAGGTAAAAGGTAATTTAAAGATAAAGGAAAGAGGGAATTTAAAAATTTAAGCTCAAGAATCATATTTTACCTAATCTCCCATTTATGATTTGGAAAGATATAACTGTCCCTTGGAACCAGGCACAGAAGAATTTGCTCTCAAATCACTCATGTGTAGAGTTTGCTGTATATTGCTGTTGTTCAGTCATTTCAGTTATGTCTGAATCTTCAAGATCACACAGAATATCAGAGTCAAGCTTTAAACCCAAGTCTTTTGATCTGCATCCAGCTCTCCTATTATTTCACCACCTTTTAGGGGCAGCTATCCTTTTCTTATGGCAGTAGTAGAGTCTAAGGTGACTCTTGGTATAATTTTCCGTCAGACCTAACTTCATAATGACATGAAAACTCCAGATTTACTTACTGAAACATAGGCATGATGGATCAATTTTTCACTTTCCTAAAGAAACAAAAATAATAGAAATATTTTGCTAGACACTGAATATTTATCATTACTGGAAGATATGAGGGAGCTGTTCTTTGGCTTCCACATGTCCTAATAAACCTTTTCTGAGTGACACTTGGGAGCTTTTTGGAGACCTTAGAGGCCAAAATAAAATTTTCTGTGTTATCCAATATAGAACTTTCTATTTGAAACTTTGCCATCATTACTCAGAGTCCTTTTTATACCAGAATAGCCTACTATATGCCAAGTAATATGGTGCATACTGTACCAGCCAAAGCATAACCATTCTGAAGAAATCCATTATATTATGCCTAAATCACCACACTGTCTGACATGTTGTCATAATGTTGTCAAGTTATCAAGATATTAGGAGACCCTGTTTTTCAGAGCTAAGGCTGAGCAAGCAAACTAAGCCCTAAATTTGACATAATAACCATTCTTTGTGTTCACGTTCCATTTGATCTCAGACACACAAAAAACCCAGAATTGTTTCATATAGTCACTATTTGGCTTTGAACAGCACCAGGTAGTCTCTGTTGCTGTCACCCCTCCTTGTCAGGACTACTCCTGAATGTACTACCATTGGTATAAGTATTTAGATTTGGTCACACTAAAGTGGGTCCCCTCCACCAGGGGTGGAACCTCAGCATATGTGTCCTTGCTTGCAAGCCATTTCTATTACTTTGAAATTAAATTTGTTTGATTCCTGACTTTCCTATCTCTAGCTTGTCCTTTTTAGCTCTGGCTATCCACAGGTTAGAGATAGGTTTGATCCAGTGACATTGATTGGTGTCAGAAGTGGGACTGCATACGGAACCAGGCTGTTGAACTTTTTGGTACCAAGGAAAATAGATTAGGTGCCATTAAAGATTAATTTCTCTAGAGTCTAACTCCACTCTCATCTGATGAGTTCTCTGCCCTTGTCCCAACTCCAACTCTCCAAGGTCCTGCCTTGGTTGAACTTATTTTTGTAAGGAAAACTCCAGAATATTTCTGGTGACCCAGTTCATTTTCGATCATTCTGGGAAGGATATCCTTTCTTAAACTGTACAACTCTTAAACTAAGACAACTTCATTGTCTTCTCTGCATTATTCTGCTGGTGTTTTTTTTTTCCTTCATGCCTTGATAAGAATTATAACTGCATGTCTCCTATCCCTCTGTGTGCCTCTTTTGTTTTTAAACTGCATTCCCCTGTAAAGTTGAAACTTCATGAGTTGGTAACCATGTACCTCTGTATGAATTATAATTGCATGCTTTGTTAAAACTATCTGTGTCTGTATCTGTATTGTCATTTTTGTCTGTGTGTGAATCTTTGTAAAATGTAAAATATCTGTGTTGTGGTTGTCTAGCTATATTCTGTCACTGTGAAAGATTTAAAACGCAACCAGTTAGAAAAACCTCTAAGGAGTGTAGCCAGATTGCTTAGACAATGGGAAACATTAATGAGCTTTCATAGTTTAAGGAATTGTCCCAGGAAGCAGAACTAATTCCTGCTTTAAGCATTCTGGGAGGAGATTAAGTTATAAGACAAAATAAACCTGCAGAACACTTTTTTTTTCTGTAATTTCAACTATAATACAATTACATTAGAATGGTAAATTCTGGATCTGAAATAAAGTCAGATAATCAAAGTTTGTTGAATAATCAAAAACATCTTAAGGAGTTTGAAAATTAATCATTTCAAAATTGCAGGGGAGAACTCCTGGGACCTTGGCGAGGTAATTCTAGGAACTTACTCTCTTCAGAAATATCTTAGTAAGTTTGTAGAGTTCTATTCTGTTGATTTTTTTGAGGAAAAATAGAGATTAGATTATATAAATGTTTTAAAAATAAATGGCAGTTAATAGTTTCATTGTTCTAGGGCAGTAAAAGAAGGCAGTTAGTTTAGAAGTAATCTCAGAGTGAAGAAAAAGAAGAATAGAGGTCTGAAACTATTGTTAACAATTCCTTAACATTTCTGACAATGAAAAGAGAAAAGATTGTTTAAACCAAAGAACTCTTTTAACTCTCCCAGATCAGAAACACTTTCTCTCTTTCTGTATACTCTAATCATCTCAGATCAGATTCCCAAATAAAGGTGTTTAAAATGTTGAGAAAATGTCGGGAACCTTGAATTATGTCCTGGTTGCTTATCTCTGTTTGCTTGAGTTTCCAGATCTAGAAAGAGAAAAATAAAAATGATATCTACCTCTTAGGGTTGTTGTCAAGATCAAAATAATATAATGATTATAAATACTTAACACAATGATTGACACGTAAGCATTAAATTATTACTATTATTTCTACAATTGAATATAATTGTTCTATACCTGTTGACTCTAACTGTGGTTTTAAAATGACAAAGGAAATAAGATTAATAATTTTTACATGTATAATTTGTTATATGTTATAATTTGGAAATCCAATTGAGGTCATCTGAGACCTGGCTTAATGTTTTAAATACATGGTATTGTTTGTATTATCATTGTATTTCTAAATTCTCTTATATTATAAAATTTAAGAGATCATTGTGATAGAAGTGCTGTTATATAAAACAACTTTTTAATTTGGATATTATTACACATAAATTGTACTTTTAAAAGGATGTGATGAAAAGATATTTGAAAGCTTATTTTAATAAGGTATATTTTATTATGAAGCAGATGATAATAATAACATATAACACATTTTTATTTAAAATCCTTGGCTGTTACAAAAGTATATGGGGTAGTTCAATGGTATAGCTTCAACATATCAATAATGAGTCAACATTAAGGTATTTGCTGTACATCTGAAGCCCCAGAATATGATTAGTTTTAATTTATAAGTAAAGGATTAATGAAGCTGTTAGGGAATGATCAGGACAGGAGGTATGGATAGTAAAATTTGAAGGTAAAAATTCTTCAGATTGTAATGTAGTATTGTTTTGAACTTTGATTATATGGATAATTGGATGACTTAGCATGAAGAGAATAGTAGAAAATGGCATATGCTGCAGTCTGAGAAATGCTAAAGGTGATGTTTTTGCATGCAGAAAGTTTTGGGGATGACTATGGCATGGCCTGGATATTATTCTCCTGACTCTGTTTCCCAATTGTGCTATTTCCTTTCTGGAAATGAAAATTTCCAGCTAGTCAATCACAAGTCTAGCTTTTAATATCCTGTGATTATGTGATTGGCTATCAGAGGTGACTCATGCCTAGAATCAAACAGAGCTAAGAAAGTTTTCCCCTTTGTTATGATATATGACACTGTAATAACTATGTCCCTCTTTTTCCTTTTATAGCAAATTTCTATAATCTAGAAGTTATATAAGTACAATACTAAATCTATTAAATAATAGATTGATAAGGGTAGCCAGGTTGTGCTGTGGATAGAGCACTGGCCCTGGAGTCAGGAGGACCTGACAGTTCAAATTCAGCCTTAGACACTAAATAATTTCCTAACTCTGTAAACTTGGGCAAGTTTTTTAACCTCATTGCCTTGCAAAAACCAAAATGTGTATATATATATATATATATACATATATATACATATATATACATATATATGTGTGTATGTGTGTATCTATATCTATATCATCTATATCTATACCCATACCCATACCCATATCATATATCTATATCTATATCTATATCTATATCTATATCTATATCTATATCTATATCTATATCTATATCTATATCTATCTACATCTACATCTATATCTATACCTATATCTATATCTATATCTAATCATCTATATCTATCATCTATATCTATCTCTCTCTCTCTCTATATATATATATATAGAGAGAGAGAGAGAGAGAAAGAGAGAGAGCTTGATACTAGAATCTCAGTTACTATGATAGGCTGCAAGTATAAACATCTTTCAATTTGAATTAATATTTGTGGTCAAATTATAATACAGTGATGATATCATCTTAAGGGAGAAATGATTAGACAAGAATAAAACAAAGATGTAGAAGTTTTCTAATAGAATAGTAAGTTTTGAGAAAGTAGCAGGATTAAAAAAAAGAAAGTATCAAGATTAGACTTTTTTTCTTAGAACTATATATAAATGTATATCATTGACTTCCAAATTTATTTATCATGGAAATTCAGGCTTTGAGTAGTCTTAATAATAAGCCCTCAACATTGATTAAGGATTAAGGATTTATTGATTAAGGATTAAGGAAGTTACATATAAATCATGTTGATAATGGTAAAGAAAGTGAAATTATTTTAAAGTGTCTGATAATTTTAAAGAAGAAAAAAGTTCATTTTACAATTAGACTCAGAATTTTTAAAAGATTCTTGTATCAGGTACAGGATTTAAATAAGGATAGAAACTATAAATAGCATATAAATTGAAATTCTTTAAGTTTAAAAATTGAAGAATCAAATTTATTAAATTATATTAAGTCAGAATTATCTAGATTTGCAACTAGAGAAGCAAAGTCCCTTTTAGAATTGTCCTGAGAATAAAGTCTATTGTCCAAGAACAAATACATGAGACATCTGGAACTCAAAATGTGCTAATTAAATGGAATTTGAGAATGGGTTACTAGGAGACAAGGAGATAATGTTAATATTGGAGATAACTATGTATTGCTTGGGTTTTTTGTTTTAAGATCTTTATGCTTAAATTTTCTTGGTCAATTGGGTGACATGTAAATCTCCCTTCTCAAAACAAGTCTTTTGTGAACCCTCTAAGTCGTTTGATCTGTAACATGACATTAATGTGACATGACTTCATGTAATTGTGATTATAAGTTTATGAAAAACCTTATTGCATTACTGAACATAGCCTTGCATGACTGAAAAACTAGACCATCTCTATATGCTGAGATTGACACAAGGATTTTTCTCAGAATTATACATCTAAAGCAACCCGTATGTCTTATCCGAAAACTAACAATCAATCATTCATTTTTTCTGAGGACCCCTACCAGGTCAAACTTGTGGATATAAACTCCTGTAATAGCTGAAGAAAGCATCTGCTCCTGAATTCATTCAGTATGAACCCAAAAGCAGCTAACACCCAGATGAAACAGTTGCTCCAAGATTCTGGACAAGAGTTGAGTATATTGTCCTAGGATTTTATTCTATTTCCCCTTTTGTTATATGCTCAACCAAGACCATCAGTCAAGAGTGAATTGACTTCTTCTCTGGATACATTTTTGGCCCCTCTCTTTTCTGCTTGCGAGCAAACAATGATTAGCAATGGATATCTGAGTCACACTTCCTCAATAGGTCCACTCAAGGAATTGACCTCCTAGAATAAAAATACGGCCTCTCGTGGCACCTTGGCTTATATCTGCCTCTTCTTTATTTGGCCAGAAGAGTAGGGATTCTTACAGAACCCCTCCCTTAGGCCAAAAGGGGGAAATGTCAAGATATTGGGAGTCACCCTAATTTCTAGCACAAAAGCCTAGGGGGAAAAAATCTGTGTCCTGAGTTTGAAAAGCAACAATCTTTTGCACTTACACTCTGGATGATCTTAACCTCAGCAAAAGCCCAGAATTGTTTCATAGAGTTATTGTATTGTTTTGACCAGCACCTGGGACCGGAGTATGAGCTGAGAAAAGCACCTGTTGTATCCATATTCTGGTCTTGAAAGGCTGCTGCGAATTAAACTTCTCACATTGTTACTGTTATCCCTTATCATCAGGACTTCAGCTGACTGTATAACCATTGGGATAAGTATTGAGACTTAGACACACTGAAGTAGGTTCTCCCCTGCCCCCCCCCCCGAGGTGGGGTCCCAGACATGTGTCCTTGCTTTTAAGACACTTCGCTC
Source organism: Macrotis lagotis (assembly GCF_037893015.1). NCBI lineage: Eukaryota > Metazoa > Chordata > Mammalia > Peramelemorphia > Peramelidae > Macrotis > Macrotis lagotis. The sequence continues at coordinate 256,564,563 of NC_133666.1, forward strand.
ACTTTGAAATTAAACTTCTCTGATTCTTGACTCTACTGGCTCTAGCTTGCTCTGTTCAGCTCCAGCCATTTACATGATTAGAGCTTGATTTGGTCCAGTTTACACAGCCTTGTGAACATGCACTTCATCAGAGAGAATACTCCCTTTCTGAAATGAACAAAAACATTACATATAAAAATGAAGTTTTATTATTTAAAGAAGTAGCATTTTTCCATTTAACTGTGGATTCTGTTGGTGCTGCCTCTCAAATCATGTAAGGTAACTGAGTGCTGAGGATTCAGCCAAGTTAAGGCAGACAATCTAAGAATACAAAGGGTGCTTTTCTTTGCCAGAAAACCCTGAGGAATTTGCATTTTCCCAAATGAATAAATTGACATACACCACTAAATGCAAAAGCTTTTTAAAGAAGAAAAAAGCTTTTTATAAGTAAAAGCGATGATCATATTTCTGTTGTACTGCTTTTAATGGGAAAAGCAAAATACTGCCTGAGGTCATATCATTTGTCCAGAATAGGGAAGGCACATTACGTAAAATCTAAAGCAAAACTGGAAAATAGGTTGAAGTGGCATACAAACTTTCTACATAATAATGATGACATCTTAAGGATTGAACAAAACCATAGGCCATTCTGTTGAACTGAACTAAGGGAAGGTATCAGAACATCTTTAAAAAAGGCAGAAAGGGAGGGAAGGAGAAAGAGAAGAATAGGGATGGAAGGAAGGAAAGAGGGAAAGGGATATAGTAGGAAAGAAGGAAGGGAGGGAGGAAAGGAAGAGAAGGAAGGAAAGAAAAGGGAAGGGGGAAAGGATAGAAGAAGGAAGGAAGGGAGGGAAAGAGGAAATAAAAGAGGGAGGGATAGAAAATAATGAGATTTAAAGAAGTAGCTCTTGATTTAAAGGAGGAAAATAAAACAGCAAAGCAATTTTGTAGCATTGATCAACAAATAACTTATTAGTGCATCATCACCTTTTCCAATTTAATATATCAATTGTTTCTGCATTAACAATGAACATTTTTCTGAAAATGGAGAATAATTTCTCTTCCCTTAACTTAAAGAATTTAAATTCAGGAGACTTTCTCTGACTCTTAAATGGACCTGTTCTTTTTATCCCTACTTTCCAGTGATTAGAAGCAAACTTGGAAAGGGTTTGCATAGCCTGTATGTGGGGAAATGTGCCTATACTTTTTTCCTTTTTGTTTTTTGGGGGGATTTTAGGGTTTTTCCAAGGCAAATGGGGTTAAGTGACTTGCCAGAGACCACACAGCTAGGTAATTATTAAGTATCTGAGGTCGGATTTGAACTCAGGTACTCCTGACTCCAGGGCCATGGTCTATCTGCTAGCTGCCCCAAGTGTGCCTATTCTTGTGCCCTCAATGTTCTCAACTTAAAAAATAGATACAATGGCTCGTTATCAGGTCAAATATTTATCTCCTTCCTTCTCTAACAAGACTTGCTTCTGAAGAACTGAACTCTTCACTTTGCAAAGGTCCAGGATAATGAAGAAAGAAAATAGTTTTTCCCTAGCTCAGTAAGGGGATACTGAGGAGGGAACCAGTCTCCAAGCCATATTAGGCAATGAAAGGATACAGACAGATAGATAAGGGATGGAGAAGGTGGAGAGTATGAGGAAAGGGGGAAAATGAGTATGGAAATGGGATGGAAAGGGATAAGTATGGAGGGCAAGGGGAACAATAGAATGGAAATAGGGGTAATGGTGAGCTGGAAATGACTATGGAATTGGGGACAGGACCTTTCACTCTGAGACCAATGACTGCTATTTCCAAGGTTGGAGAATTCTCTAAGTGCACAAAGCAAACAGCCTGCTTCTTTCCCGTTAGTTTCTACAGGTGGCCATGTCTCCCTGACTTTGGGACTAGGGCAAAGGATCCGAGGCGTGGATGCCGGGGTCCCTGGTGGAGGATGCTGCAGATCGCGCCCCAGTCTGGTGTCCCAGTCCCTTCCAGCCCCATCCTCCCCTCTCGGTTCCCTCGCCCTCACCTTAGGCTCCACATGTAGCTGTACTTGTAGGGGAAGTAGCTACCCGGCTCGCTGCAGCAGTACTTGAGGTCGGCGAAGCCACAGCAGTAGGTGAGGGTGGCCCCCTCTCCTTGTCGGGGACACTGGAAGGTCTCCACGAAGGTGCGGTTCAGGCTGTAGTATCCCGAGCAAACCTGACTGGCCTCAATCATCTCTACCGCACACCGAGACACCGAAAGATCCCCGATTCTGGACGGTGGGCTTCCAAAGCCTGCTCCCGGCCCCGCCTCAGCCCTGACCCTTGCTCTCTTTTCCTCCCGATCCCGGCGCCCCAAGTCCCGGTGTAGCCTCTGCTGATGAGGGCTTTGGCAGCTTACGCTTCCAGTCCCCGTCCTGCCCTTCCTGGTCCTTCTGCTGCCTCTCTCCACCTGGAGCTCAAGCCTGGCATCTCTCTTGAGCTCCTTGACGGTCTTTTTTTTTTTTTTAATCTGCCTGCCTCTGTCCCTGTCACCATGACCCTTATCTGGAAAGTCTCTCTGTCTCTGCTTGTGCTTCTCTCCTCCCTGCTCTTTCCTTCTCTTACTCATTTTATTCTCCAAAGAGATCTTTCTTTCCCTGATTAAAAAAGACACAGGATAAAGGAAGAAACCAAGAGAAATTGGGGTGCTTGAAAAGACTTTGCAATCTAAACATATAGAACAAAGTTACTATGAGCTCTGAAATAATGGAAATTCTGGGAATAGTAAAAAGGGTTGGCTTTCCTCTGTCTCTTTCTATCTCTCTTTTCCATCTCAAGGATCATTAAAATGTGTGGGGGTTCCTTGGGGAAGGGGGAGAAAGAGAGAGAAGTCAAAGGTGATAGAGAGGTAAAAGGGAGCTTAATTTAACAAGATTTCCTTTTCATTTTAGACACATTCATAAATTTTAAACGAAAGTCAAACAGCCTAATAAAAATTAAGTATATATTATTAAATATAAAAAAATGCTTTAAACTATACTTCACTTCTATGTTATGGAGAGAAAATGAAAGGAAGAGGAAGTAAGGAAAATAGGGAATGAGAATCAGAAATAATTGATACTTATATCATATATTTGTATATAAAATACTATCCTTATTATCACATAGCTTAATCTACAATTCTATAACTAGAGACATCTTTATTTTCATATAAAAATTTTTGAGATATCTTGTAGAGTACTGAAAATTTTATGAAGCTCTTTACTTACATACATACATATCTCATTTGAGCCTCACAGTAATCCTATTAGACTGACATTACTCTTCCTTTCCTCCTATAGACAAGGGAAGGAGAGAGAGGGAGAAATAGAGATGATATAGAGATAGAGATAGAGATAGAGATAGAGATAGAGATAGAGATAGAGATAGAGATAGAGATAGAGATAGAGATAGAGATAGAGATAGAGATAGAGATAGAGATAGAGATAGAGATAGAATCAGAAAGAGATATTGAAACTTGTCAGTGGTAGCAAGGTAGGAAGTTCCCAAGGTGGGATTTGAATTCTCTGGTGTTTAAAGAGTAGAATAACAGGAAGAGAGATTTAAACTATTGGGGGGGGGGGGGAGAAAAAGAAAAAGGACAGAAAGTGAATGAAAGACACAAAAAGGAGTCCCAGTAGATTATAGCAAGTGTTAGGTTGTCATTCTTCAAGTTTTTCCTTGGGCTCATCTCTCCCTACTACTGAAGGAAATGACTACTGATTATTTCTTGAAAGAAATGTGAGTCTCCTACAACAGTTCTAGTCACAGACAGATTTGAAATCTTCCTTCACCAATTTTATTTCAGAGGATCACATATTTAAAGATGGAATAGGCCATTTAATCCATCTTTTTCATTTTATAGATGAAGAAATGAGAAACTAGGTGACTTGCTCAAGTTAACTATGACAAAAGCTAGAATTCAAACTCAGGGTCTATGACTTCTATTCCAGTTTTCATTTCACTGCAACATGCTACCCTTCCATATACCCCTTTGCTGCTACCCCTACTCTAACAAAAAATTTGAACTCAGTTAATTATTTCCTCTTAATATTTATCTTGCTTATAGCTTACTTTGTATATATTTGTTTGCACATTGTCTCTACTATTAGACTGTAAGCTTCTGGAAGGCAGAGATGAACTTTTGCCTTTTTTGCATACTGAGTGCTTACTACAATACCTAATAGTAATGTAAACATTAATAAATGTTTAATGTTTGATTAATTGACTGTAGGAATTCTAATCTCTCTGCTCATCACCAGGAGTAGATATGATGACTATAAATCTTAGATATTCTTTCTCCCTCAGACACCAGGGAAGGGTATCCCTATCTCCTAAGTCTCAAGAAATCTTTTAGAGACAACTTTACAATTTTTTTTAAAAATCACTGAGCTTATAGCAGACCTAAAGTGGAATGATTGAGAAAAGCAATAACTCCTAAAGACAAGCTATGATCTCTTGTCATATCCTGTTATTGACTTAGGCTGCAGATATCTACTTTATTCTTTCCCTCCTCAAGAGCCTTCAGGGATTTCATATTACTTCCTACTGCCAGATCTAAACTGATATAGTACAAATTATAGCAACATTCAGTTTGCCTTCTAAGGTAGAAGGTAATGCTGTGAGTTTAACTGGCAGGTCCTTCCAAGTTAAAGATTATCTGTTTGTCTTCCATTTATCTATTATCCTGTTTAGATTTTCATCTTCATCTTCCACAACTAGGTCCAAAATAATATAGCCAACACAAACAGCTACCTCAGGTTTCAATTGTTTTACTGAAATGATGAAAGGTGTTAGGGCTAGAAATGTTCATAGTCTAAAGAAAACTAATCATTATTAAATTCAAGAAATAGATTTGTGCCTATTTATTTCTCTGTTTCTCTAACCAAAGTCACATCTTAGACTTCCTAAATAGTTGGAATATTCCTACATAGTCAAGTCCCTCATCTCTTGAAGTCCACTTTTGGAATTCAGAGAATCTCACAGCTTACAAGTATCATTAGGAAATAGAATATAATTTCTATCATAGACTATCAGTATCTATTTTCTGAGCCTTAGTTATATTTTAACACACTCCTACAAATATTTCATGGATTATATCAACCTGACACATCTTCTTGATTAACTACAATAGGACAGGAAAACATGTTTTTAATCAAAATCTGAGATAAAACAACAAAATGTGTTGCATCAAGTTAAAAAAATTTGTGAAAAAAAAAATTGAAGAAAACAAAGATTAGATAACACCTGGGTCTCTCTGCCTTCAACGAGGTTTCAAGTCTCAGAGAGAAATACATATACACATGTGACCAACAGATGGAGCTGCTGTGGCAAGCTTTGGAGGTTTAGATGAAAATAGTGAAAGGAAGAATCCTTTGTTCTCTTTTCTAACTCCAGCCTTCAGAGTTGTAGAGTGTGCCTGCTCTGCAAAGATAACATATCTTTCTTTTCCCACCGTGTGACCTAAGGAGAATGACCTTACCTGGGTTCACACTTCCCATTGAAATTGAAAGCCTCACTGGGGAAATTTTGACTTGATTTGGGCTTCAAAGTAAGATTAGGAATTATCAATTTGGGAGATGTAATGGATACTTTTTCAGGCAAAGAAACCAAGATTAAAAAAAAAAAACCCGCAAGCCATATACCTGGGACATCTCTAATGCTATGTGTTGAGTTCTTATGCCTATGTGTCTCCTTCATTTACCACCAATAACTAGGTCCCTTGTTCCATTTAACAAATTAGCACCATTTTTTCCCTTTTTCAAAGGGATATTTAATTTGAAGATATAGCAAAATATAACTAAAACAATTTTCCCTCTTTTCAAAATACATTGGGGAATACTGTCCTCAACCTCTGAGGATACTCGGCTCAAAACAAACAGTTTCTATGTGGTATTGGCCCCATTAAGCCACATCCAAATGAAGAGAAACCATCAGATAAGTTTTTGTTTTAGCTACTGTTAGAAAGTCACTCCTCTAGGCATCCTTGGCATCTCTGCTGTAAAATCTTATATGTACTCAACTCCCAGATTTCTGGACTTCTGGACCTGCAGATGTTTCAGCTTCCAATTTCCTTTGCCTAAGATAAAAGATCAAATTCCAAAGCAGTAAATGAATCAAGGCCCATAATCCTAGGTCACCTGTTGGTGTTGAATAAGAAGGCACAAGATCTCTCCCCTTACATCACTATCTCTCACTGAACACTATCATCTAGATAGAATAAGTCAAATGAAAGGGAACAAACCAATAAAAGAAAGAAAATCTTAAGCAAAGTCTTTTGAATATACCTCCAATTCTATTTCTATAACTATAACCATTAAAAGAGGTTGATATAAATACCATGTTATTAGCAGACAAAAACAATTACAGAATGTTTGTTGCTGCTACACCTCTCCCAGCTTCATACTAATTTCTCTAGGTTCCTAGAGGAGACCTCCATCTAATAGCTCCATTGCTATCTTAATTCATATTATTATTATCTTATCTATTTTCATTGTTATTAGATCATTTCAGTCCTATCCAACTGTTTGTGATCCCATTTGGGGTTTTCTTGTCAAAGATACTGGAGTGGTTCCCATTTCCTTTTCCATTTTATTAAGGAACTGAGGCAAACAGGATTAAGTATCTAAGTAAGTGTCTGAGGCCATATTTGAACTCATGAAGAGGAGTCTTCCTTATTCCAAACCCAGTGCACTTTCCACATGCCACCTAATTGCCATAGGATCTTTTAAAGAATGACCCTCCAAGGCACTTTCATTTTAAGTCACTATAACTATATTGGAAGAGGACTCCTTAGTCTTAATGGTCCTATACATAATCATAGAGACTGGGCTTTTTGGCTAGTCTAACGTTGTATTTTAAAGTTTTGAGGGTACTTTCCTCCTAACATTCCTATAAAGTTTGGATTTTATAAATAGTTATTTTCATTCTTAAGTGAGGATATTGTGATTCAGAAAGATAAAGGGGATTTCCAGGTTTACACAGCTAGTAAGGGTTGGAGCTGAGATATAAACTTGGGCCTTCCTGACTACTGCAATATTTGTTCCATTACATTATGATGCATCCCAAGGAATAAGACAGAAAAGGTAAGCTAATGACAGATGAAGGAAATAATACTTATAACATCAGACTGATTTTAAAGCTTACTTAATAATCTAAATGGAGCCTTGTAAAGGTTTTCTTCAAAGGAACAAAGGATCTCTTTACCAGGAAGAGGTCTAAAAGTGGTATAAAGAATGGATTGGAGGAAAAGAGAGTAGAGGAATGAAGATCTATCTATCAAATGGCTTATTATAATAGTTCACATGAGATGAGAACAATACTGGAGAGTTTAAAAGTGAGAGGCATTGCTGAGGTAGAATTTATAGGTCATTAGAACAGATTGGATAAGAGAGGAAAGGAAAAGGAAAGAATAATGATCCACTAAAGTTCTGAATGGACAAGATGGCAAATAATAGTAATAATAAAATGAAGTCAAAATGAGGGGAAGGACTGGTAGTTTGGTAAGCATTAGTAGCACTTCGTTGGAAGTCAGAAGCACTAGATTTGAAGACCTACTTTGCTTAAATTTGGGGGACTAATTTCTTCATTTGTAAAATAAGTGGGATTTGGATTACTAGATAGTTTCTAAGACTTCTTCTATTTCTAGATCCTATGTTAAGCTCAGTTTGAAAAATCCTAAAATGAATTAAGATGGCAGTGAAACAGTCAGATGGAGTAGCAGGTATGGAGTTTGAAAGAGACATAACATGAAATCTAGGCAGAGATAATAGGTTTTGGATTTTTTTTAAGGTTTTTGCAAGTCAATGGGGTTAAGTGGCTTGCCCAAGGCCACACGGTTAGGTAATTATTAAGTGTCTGAGACCGGATTTGAACCCAGGTACTCCTGACTCCAGGGCTGGTGCTTTATCCACTGCACCAACTAGCCACCCCCGCCACCTAACCGCCCCAATAGTTTTTTTTAATTCAACTTTGTTTTTATTTTTAATTCCAAATTCACTCTCTCCCTCTACTCCTCTCCTGCCTATTGAGAAGCCAAGAATTGCCATACCCATGAAACATATGAAGTCATGCAAAAACATTTCTGTATCAGTTGTGTTCTAAAAAAAAAGAGGAAAAAATTTGCTGCACTGTGCACTCTGAATCCATTAGTTCTCTATCTGAAAGGAGACAGCATTTTCTGTCATTAGTTCCTTGAAAATTGTGGTGGATTATCATACAGTATTATATATGATTCTCCTGGTTCTTCTCACTTTATTATGCATCAATTAATGTAAGTCTTCCCAGATTTTTCTGAAACTATTTTCATCATCATTTCTCACAGCTCATAAAACTTCCAACACATTTATGTACCCATATTGTTCACCCATCCCCCAGTTGATGCGCATTCCATCATTTTCAAATTTTTTGAATTTGATACAAAATTGAATTTGAATACAAAAAGAGATACCATAAATATTTTTGTATATATAGATCCTTTTCCTTTTTCTTTGATTTCTTTATGATATTGAAAACAATAGTTTTCAGCAATGAGAATGAATAAGATGAGAGATGGTTTAAGTAGAAAAGAGATCCAAGGATAGAAACTTGGAGAACATGCAATTTAAGGATTTGTGTATTATGTTTACATAGTAAATTCATTGTTTGCTGTTAAGTTATCTTGTAGTTTTTCATCTTAAAAATCATTCCTCTATTTAGTCTAGCAAGAGTAGTCAGAAGAGTAGCAAAAGCTCGCATTTCTAAAAAATTTAATGTTTACAGTTCAATAATTAATCAATGAATCAATAAGAATTTATTTGGCAATTACTATATCACCCAACATGGTATGCCCTCATCAGTGAGGGTCCTACACTCTATGAGGATGGCAGAATTGAAGCAGTTCAAAGGAAATGTGACACACATAAGTTTAGAGTATCCATCCCATGTGAACTATTTTTGCCCAACCTGTGGCAGAGCATTCTGATCTAATTCTGGTCTGATCAGCCACAGTCCGGGTAGTGATGTCATTTTGGTCTTCTTCAATAATGAAGGACAAGAACCAACCAACCAGCCATTTGGCATTTACTATATCCCAAAGACTATGCTAGGTTTTAGGAGTACATGGGTAGATAAACTCTACCCATCAGGATATTACATTCTATCAGGAGTCACAAGAAATACATATGTAATTATATATGGAAAATAAGGTATGTCCAAGGTAGCTAAATACAAGGTAGTTTGGGAGGGATGTCACTAGCAAGTAGGGAGATCTGGAAAAGTTTTGTAGATGATGATACTTGACCTTTTTCTTGAAGGAAAGAGTGAGATTCTCTGAGGTAGAAGTTAGGAAGGATGGAAGTACAGATTTTGGGAATGGTCATGGAGGCATGGAAACTAGAAATGGAATGTCATTTATAAGAAATAAAAAAGATGAATTTGACTGAATTACAGTGTTTATTGTAAAATGACATTCTAATCTAGGTTGTGATCAGGTTATGAAGGATTTTAAGAGCTAAGCAGATGAGTTATCTGTTATCCTAGTGGCAATAGTGATCCACTGAAGTTTTTGAGTAGAAGAATGATGTGGTCGGTTCTGAGATTAAGGAAAAAAGACTTTGACATATGTAGATAGGGAGGGCTGATATGGGAAGAATCTTGAGACAGAAAAACTAATGAGAAGTTTATTTTTCAATATTCTAGGTTTATTTTTCAATAATCTAGACAAGAAATCCAAAGACCCAAGACAATCCCAAAGGACTAATGATGAAGCACAATATCCATCTTGAGAGAAAGAATTGATATTGTTTGACTACAGACTGAGATAAGCTATTTTCACTTTCTTCTTTCTTTCATTCTTATTCTTTTATTCAATTCTTCTTGTACAAAATGAATAATATAGAAATGTTTTACATGATTGCCTATGTATAACCTATATCTGATTGCTTATTGTCTCAAGGACAGGAGAGGAGAGGGAGAGAGGTAGAAATAGAATTTGGAATTTAAAACTTTTTAAAGATCTTAAAAAGTTATTTTAACATGTAATTGAAAAAATATAAAATATGTTAAATTAAAAATAATCTAGGCAAAAGGGTCTGAACTCAGTGGTTAGGTGAATAAAGAGAAGTTTTAAGCAATGCTGTGGATAAGCAATGTTGGTAGCTAGTTGGATGTGGGGGATGAGAAAAAATAAGGAGTTAAGATAAACAGTAAAATAAGAAAACTGGAAGAATGGGGGGGATGGTGTTGCCTTTGATAAAAACAGGGAAATTTGAAAGGGGGTGGATAAATAATAGCAATCTTTAAAAGTATCTTAATCTTGGACAACCCTGAGAAACCTGCAATGGACAATGCCATCCATTCCAGAGGGGAAAAAACTGGAATCTGAATGTATATTATGTTCATTTAAAAAAAACTTTTCTTATGTTTTTCCTTCCTAACTCTTGGTTTTCTTTCCCCTTAGTTCTAATTCCTCATACACAAAATGACTAATATGTAAATATGTAAAATACATATGTGCATATACAACTTTTATCAGACTATTCACCCTCATAAGGGAGGGAAGGGAAGGGAAGGTGGTAAAAAATGCATAACTCATAACTTTACAAATGAACGAATGTTGAAAAACTACCATAGCATGTAATTGGAAAAATAAAATAAAATTTCCATTAAAAAATATATATATTGATCTTGAGATAGGTGTTCTCAACAAAGAGATGATCAGACAATGTTTAGTCATCTCATAAAAGTACAAATAGTACCAGCTCACAATAAAATAAAATTTAAAGTACCAATAAAGGAAAAGAAAGTCTATTTTTATTATTTTCTTTTTTATTTCTGAAACAATCATTTGCTTTCATGGTTTACAGTTCATAGTTCATGGTTTATGACAGGAATAGCTATTGAATTTAATCCTACATGTTGCTGACTATAATTTTACTCTTATTGCAGCCATGATAATGACTGCAATCGTTCAACAAGTCAATTAAGTCATTATATGCCAAGAACTGTTAAAACAATTAGGAGTACAAATGTAAACGTGAGTCAGTCCCTGCCCTCAAAGGGCTTACACTCTTAGCATATGGTGGCTGTGACGTAAAAGACATAATATAGTCCAGAGCTTTAATGCATTATATTTATGTAATGAATAATTAACAAAATTTAATTTTCTATTCTCTTGGTAGATATGGAAAGAACTGGAAAAATTTACATTCCTGAAAAATAATGGTAAATGTCTAGACTTTTGAAAGATTTCTTGTAGTGTTGTTTCACTGTCGTAGAACAATTCCCTTTGAAATACCAATGAACATTTTTTTGAGCTATACATTAGGATATATTCACATCAAGCACCCATGGTAAGTACAAGATATAGGACAATGGTTTAACAATATAGTTGAGATGATAAAAATAAAATAGCATATACATTTATATAATGCCGCTTAATAAATGCTACTAAGTACCAAGGACTTGGGCTACTAGCATTACCCAAAATATCACACACTGTACCTTCAAGGAGTTTATATCCTATGATCTTATATTAAAAAATACAAATATCAGGCATTAAATGATAAGTGACAGGTTTACTTAAGTGCTGTAGCATTTCAGAAACAGGAAGATTCAGTTAAAGCTAGGCTTTCCAGAGGAAGGTTTCACAGAGAGATAGAGATTGATCTAAGCCTTAAAAGATTAAGAAGAACATTCTAGAAAGGGAAAGTGGTGTGTGCCAATTCATAGAGCTGGGAAAAAAAGAGAAAGCATGTCTGAGAGATGGTGAGGATAGTAATTTGGCAGGAAATAAGGTTTGGGTGGGGAATTTACAAGGAAATACTTCACAAAAGTCTGACTTCAAGGTTTCATTGTGGTATGGAGGTGAATCTACAGTCACAAAAGTTATGCCTGCATTGGACAAGCTCTATTAGTTTCCACAGGCTAAAAAGGCTTCAGATGTGGTCCTAGAGACTGTTTTGTTGGGTAAGGATCAGTTTAACAAAGTTTGAAGAGGTTCATTAGAGTTTATCGGATAGGATCAGTATTTACTCAGGTTTCCCCTTCTGCTCACCTTCCCTAGGAAGGGATAGGTGGTATAGGGGCTAGAAAACCAGCCCAGGAGTCAGGAAGAGCTGTGTTCAAATTTGACCATAGGCACTTGACGTTTACTAGCTGTGTGACCTTGGGCAAGTCACTTAACCTTTGTTTCCTCACATCCTAGGTCTTCTCCAGTTGTCCTGATATCTGTCCACTGAACCCAGATGACTGGTAGGGAAAAAAAGGCAAACAAACAACAATAACAGTATAGTTAGGCTAGATTTTCCCTAAAAGTTTACAAATCCAGGATTTGATTGTATGGGAGTAAGGCAAGGCTCTAGCTTTCTTTCCCTTGCTTCAACTTTCTAATGACCTCTTGCTTTATTGATGTGATTTCTTGGTTATCGAGAGTCAAAAAAGTTCTCATCTACATGAATTCAACCCTAAAAAAGAGAAAGCATGTCTGAGAGATGGTGAGGAAAATAATTTGGCAGGAAATAAGGTTTGGGTGGGGAATTTACAATTTACAATATGTTAGGGTTAAATATATCATCATTTGCTCACTAACCATTGACCTATGAATATTTCATTTAATCTAAGCATTGAACCTGAACTATTTAGCATCAGACCCTCCCTTATAGCAAACCTAGAAACATATAAAATGCAAATTTGGTTCTGAGAAGGGCAGTATTATAGAAGAGAGCAGGCAGAAGGTACTAAGAATCATAAACTTTAGACTATCTCAAGGCATTTAATTGTTGGAAAATGAATTCATCAATGTTACTCACAGTAGACAAAAGAGGAAAGAAATTGGAGATGAAAAGATCATTTAGGAGATATTGCAATAGCAATTGTCTAAATGTGAATAAATAAGCAACTAAATTTTTATGGCATCCTTTGCTATAGGAAGGAGGATATGATTTCAAGAGACATTTTGAAGGAAAATTGACAAACCTGGGCATCAGAATATTATGATTAGAAAGGGCCTGGGCATTAAATTTTAATAGGAAATAGTAGGCATTAGGAAATACTAGTCTAATAATCACTTAAAATTTTGAATTAAGTGTTAAAAATAGTATCATCAGTCAGTGGAATAGACTAAGTACATTAGCAGGAAATGATTATAATAATCTGCTGTATGATAAACCCAAAGAGTCCAGTTATTGGGATAAAAATACTCTCTTGGATAAAAACTGTTAGAAAAATCGGAAGTTAGTATGGCAGAAACTTGAATTAGACCACCACCTCATACCCTATACCAAGATAAGATCAAAATGGATATAGGATTTAGACACAAAAAACAATATTATAAGCAAACTAGGAGTTCAAGGAATAGTTTACCTGTCAGATCTATGTAAAGGAAAGCAGTTTATGACCAAGGGAGAGATGAAGAACATCATTAAAAACAAACTAGATAATTTCGATTGCATTAAATTAAAAAGCTTTTGCACAGACAAAACCACTGTAACCAAGATCAAAAGAAATATAGTAATTTGGGAAACAAGTTTTACAACTAATATTTCTGACAAAGGACTCATTTCTAAAATATGAAGAGAAATGAGTCAATTTTTTGAATTATATTTTATATATCTTAAGTTTTACAATTTTTCCCCTAATCTTACTTCCCTCCCCCCACACCCCCCCAGAAGGCAGTTTGCCAGTCTTTACATTGTTTCCATGGTATACATTGGTCCAAACTGAATGTGTTGAGAGAGAAATCACGTCCTTAAGGAAGAAGCATAAAATATAAGAGATAGCAAGATCAGACAATAAGATATCAGTTTTTTTTCTAAATTTAAGATAATAGTCCTTGCTCTTTGTTTAAACTCCACAGTTCTTTCTCTGGATACAGATGGTATTCTCCATTGCAGACAACGCCAAATTGTCCCTGATTGTTGCACTGATGGAATGAGTGAGTCCATCAAGGTTGAACATCACCCCCATGTTACTGATAAGGTGTACAGTGTTTTTCTGCTTCTGCTCATCTCACTCAGCATCAGTTCAGGCAAATCCCTCCAGGCTTCCCTGAATTCCCATCCCTCCTGGTTTCTAATAGAACAATAGTGTTTCATAACATACATAACCACTGTTTGCTAAGCCATTCTCCAATTGAAGGACATTTACTCCATTTCCAATTCTTTGCCACCACAAACAGGGCTGTTATGAATATTTTTGTACAAGTGATGTTTTTACCTTTTTTCATCATCTCTTTTCAGGGTATAGACCCAGTAGTGGTATTGCTGGATCAAAGGGTATGCACATTTTTGTTGCCCTTTGGGTGTAGTTCAAAATAGCTCTACAGAAAGGTTGGACAAGAGAACTGAGTCAATTTAAAAAAAAAAACCAAGCCATTCCCCAATTGACAAATGGTCAAAGGACATGCAAAGGCAATTTACAGATGAGGAAATAAAAGTGATCTATAGTCATATGAAAAATTGCTCTAAATCACTACTTATTAGAGAAATGAAAATTAAAGCATCTCTGAGGTACCACCTGACACCTCTTAGACTGGCCAATATGATCAGAAAGGACAATGATCAATGTTGGAAGGGATGTGGGAAATCTGGTACACTAATAAATTGATGGTGGAGCTGCAAACTCATCTAACCTTTCTGGAGAGCAGTTTGGGATTATGTCCAAAGGTCAACAAAAATGTGCATACCCTTTGATCCAGCAATACCAGTACTGGATCTATACCCTGAAGAGATGATGAAAAAAAGTTTAAAAACATCATTTGTACAAAAATATTCATGGCAGCCCTGTTTGTGGTGGTAAAGAATTGGAAATCGAGTGAATGTCCATCAATAGGGGAATGGCTTAGCAAACTGTGGTATATGTATGTTATGGAACACTATTGTTCTATTAGAAACCAGGAGGGATGGGAATTCAGGGAAGCCTGGAGGGATTTGCCTGAACTGATGCTGAGTGAGATGAACAGAACCAGAAAAACACTGCACACCTTAAGGGCAACATGGGGGTGATGATCAAACTTAATGGATTTGTTCATTCCATCAGTGCAACAATCAGGCACAATTTTGGAATATCTGTGATGGAGAATAGCATCTGTATCCAGAGAAAGAAGTGTGGAGTTTGAACAAAGATTATTACTTTTAGTTTTTAAAAAAAACCGTTATCTTATTATGTAATTTTACTATCTGTTATACTTTTTTTTCCTTAAGGATATGATTTCTCTCTCATCACATTCAACTTAGATCAGTGTCTACCATGGAAACAAAGTAAAGACTAACAGACTGCCCAGGGAGGGAAGCAAGGTTAGGGGGATTAGGAGGAAAATTGTAAAATTCAAAATAAATACATTTTTAAAAAATAATATTATCAGGCAAAGTCATAAGAATGTTAGAAAAATGAACATTTTAAAAGGCATCTTCAAAATAAAAAGTAACTTATCAATTACTTAGTTGCTTACTAATGTGTTTTAAAATATGAAAGTCATTTACCTCAAAGTAAGAAAAAATCTGTTACCATTTCCAAAAGCCCTGACCCTTCCAAGATCAAAATGGACAAAGATGTTTCTTCAGATTCAAAGAAATTTAAAAATTAGTATTTTAAGCTAGCTATTGAAAAATTCTCCAGTCAGTGGAGTAAACAAAGATAAGGCCATGAATCATATAAAAATAACCCAGAAGATGATAATCTTCGAGAGTAAAGGGTAAAAATCTGAAAGACTTAGTCCATTGCAAAAAGTACTTTGATCAGTTAGATTTAGGGAGCAAGCCAACAGCATTCTAGATAAGCCATCTAAACAACACCAAACCAGCTCTGTCTCTGTCTGTTTTTCTGTCTCCTCTCCTTTTCTCTCCTCTCCTCTTCTTTTTCTGTCTTTTGGTGTCTCACAGTGTCTCTTTTCTTTCTCTATCTCTGTCTCTGTTTATCTCTTCCTCTTTCCATCATTCCCTAAAAACTGTAAATATTGTAAGCAAACTGATCAGAGGACTTGCAGAAGAGACTGACCAGGACTCTCCTTCCCCTCTGCCTCTTATTTTTTTTTTCCTTACTAGTAACTATGTATTAAGCCTGTATTCTTTATCAAAGTAGTGAATGACATGTCTTTTAGTCCCATTTCACTGAGTATTCCCTCAGGTCAAAATCAGATCTACAACTTACAGTCCTATAGCTTGCCTACAGACTCTCTAAGGAAAAGTACCCTATCTGAACCTGAGGGTTCAGGTAAACAATGACTTTTCTTAATAAGGGTGCAAATAAGAGCATCTCCCCAGGGGGTTTTGATGGCAAAGCTAACTTGAGTTGCATCCCATCTTCATCATGGGTTCTGGTCTATAACACTGACCCACAGGGAAAATAAAAAGTGATCCAAGTCCACAAATAAATATAATAAAACTTTTTAAGTAACATCAAAAAAATAATTTTAGGTGACTACCTAGCTATTATGAATCAGAGGCAGGATTGGAACCCCAGGTCTTCCTCATTCAGAAACTCTTTCTCTATCTCCTGTGCTATACTGTAGAAGACAAAATGATAACTATGACTTGCTTTTTCATGATATTTGTCACTTAGCAGGGGTAAGGACTGACTCATACTACATTATATGTGTCATAATGTCATTGTCGTTTGGCCTTTGTTCTCAAAGAAGACCAGGGCCTCAGGGAGGTGATGCTATGACATGCACATGAATTGGATTTGAGTGAGGGGGTGCTGTGCTAAGTCACCAACTCACTTTCTCCTCCAGAACCATCTGGGTAGAGTGACCAGATATGAATCAGGACATGTCACATCATACAATAGTTATAGAACTGTAGGGTATAAAAATCATAATAATAGCATTCTTACTCTGAGAAAAACATCTCATGTAATGTCAGAAGAATGATGTGCCATTTCTAATTGAGGTAGTCAAGAACCTGTAGGAAGCATTTGACTTGGGCCTTTAAAAATCAGAATTACCTAAGGTGAGAGAACATTTATCATAATCTCCCCTAGGTTTATTGTAGACTTTTTTAAATTGAGGGTCCTTGACTGTATCAGAGGGGTTCCTGATCTGAACCTGAGGATTCAGGTAAACAAGGATTGAATAAGCCAAGGTACAAGTGATTGTATCTTCCCCAGGTGGTCCACACCTGATTTTCAGGAAAATACACCAGGAGGCAGAGCTAATTCAACCTACATACCAAGTTCAGCATAGCCTCTGGCCTAATACAACATTGACATAAAGCAGTCTGGAATACAAATATAATAAAACTAGTCCAGTTAACTTTGATTTCTTTGGCTTTTTAAAAACCTTTTTATGTATTTTAAACTGCATATTCCAGTAAGCTTTTAAAATTGAGAACAGAGAACATAAAATACCATTCAGTAACTGCAATAATAAAAACTAAAGTTCTAAAATAATAGCTAGTATGGTGAGAGAGATGGGAACTGAGAGTACAGGAAAAGAAAAACAGACAGGAGAGGATCAGAAGATACACAGAAGAGAACAGAAGAGGAGAAGAAAAGAAAAGAATTGCCATAACCCTGAAATTATTGTGTCATTAATTCAGCTGAGATATGGGTATCATAGTAAATTGAAATTTCAAGTCCTGTTTCATAAGCTTTCCACATAAAGAAATGACTTGTTGGTTTTTCTTTCAAGATTCAAAGTTAATTTGAATAAAGTTTTGTTTTCCCTAGAAATGCTAGAGGTTTATATAGTGGATTGACTTAGCTTACAGAAATTTCCTTTGGAACTTTAGAAATGATAATCAATTCACTGAGTTATCCAGGGGAAATCTATTTGATACTGAAAAAGTTGTCTGATTAACAAGCAACTTCCATGAATATTTCAAGTAGTAATTAAACACACAAATTAGAAGTCTTACATAAAAAAATTGGGAAAAGAAATAAAACTATAATAATGATAACAATAACTCATATTTCTATAGTACTTTAAGATTTTATAACATGTTCTATTCACACACACATTCATATATATGTGTATATATATAATATATGTATATTATATATATATATATATATGGGAAATCTCATTTGATCTTGATGCAAAAAATCTGTGAGACAGATGCCATTACTACCCCTATTTTGCAGGTAAGGAAACTCAGAATCAGAAGTGAAATGACTTTCACTTGGTTACAGAGCTCATATATGTAAAGGACAGAATTTGAACTCAGATTTTCCAGAGTTTGACCTTTTAAACCAAGTCAAAGTATATATGTGTATATATGTATATATATATATATATATATATATATGTATATATACTTATGTATGTATGGGTGTGCATATTCATATATGTGTATATATGTATATATGTGTGCATACAGATGCATAATAATTTAAAAGTCCCTATAATTGCAGGAAATTCAAATAAAATCAGTCAAAACAAAGTATCACTATGTTCCCCAAGTTGAAACAATAAAAAATAATACTAAACAATATTGGAAACAATTCCAAATAGCAATACCATTTCATAATTTGTGGACATATAATAGGAGCAAGCTGGTGGAAAAAAATTGGACTCGTAAAATAAAAGTTTTAGTGGAGGATGGCAGAGGAAGAATTAGACTTAGCCTGCTAGGAGCTCTGGATTTGAATCCTATGATATTAACTAGCCACATGAACTTTAGGCAAGTCATTTAACTGAGACTTGCTTGCTTTACTTGTAAAAGCAATGAAGTTATATTTACACTTCCTCCTTCAAAGAATTGTTGAGAAGCCAACACTATGTAAATCTTAAAGGGTCATCAACAGTTGTATCACTATCTACCACCACCAACTTTTATACAGGGCTTTAAGCTTTCCAATGTATTTTATACACATTATTACATTGGAGACATAGAGATAATAACCCTGTGATAAGTTGCTGCTAGCATTTTCCCCATTTTGCAGATGAGAAAAAAGCCTCAGAGAGAGAGATTAAATGATTTGACTGTCACACAAAGTATCATTGGCAGGATTTGAACAAATGGCTCTTGATCCCATTTCCAATGGACTGCAGATGATAATGATGCAAATAGTTATTTTTCTCTAAAAATAGCTTCCTTGGGGGATTATGACCAAAATAAATTTAAGTCCAAAAAAGTAAAGGTAAGAAAATGTGTTTTGGGTGCGACTAGGTGGTGCAGTAGATAGAGCACTGGCCCTGGAGTCAGGAGTACCTGAGTTCAAATCTGCCCTCAAACACCTAATAATTACCTAGCTGTGTGGTCTTAGGCAAGCCACTTAACCCCATTTGCCTTGCAAAAATCTAAAGAAAAAAAGAAAATGTGTTTTCTATAAAACTGCAGAGAAGAGATAGCTGCATTGTTTAATAAACTGTAGTTTTTAATAACCATAGAAAAATGCACTGATACTAGAAACAATAAAAAATGAAAAGAAAATTGCTTAGATATGGAATCCCACAATCAACATAATGAAAAAGGACAGTTTAGAAAAATTACATGAAAAAATGCAGTTTTCATAAGTACTGGATATGAAATATAAGTAACTTAAACAATTGTCTCTTCCTTCATAATGCAAATAGTATAAGAAAAACAATAAAATAATATTTTTGAAAGCTAACAAAAACCTCTTTCACCTCATTTGAGTTGGAACAGGGCATGCTTAACTTAAGGCAATATTCTTACTGCATAGAAAAAGGATGAAGGGTGATTAATCATTTAAAGTTACTTGCAGGTTATAATCTCGATAGGGATTTTTTTAGCATTTTAATAGAAAGAAAGAAAGAAAGAAAGAAAGAAAGAAAGAAAGAAAGAAAGAAAGAAAGAAAGAAAGAAGGAAGGAAGGAAGGAAGGAAGGAAGGAAGGAAGGAAGGAAGGAAGGAAGGAAGGAAGGAAAGAAGGAAGGAAGGAAGGAAGGAAGGAAGGAAGAAGGAAGGAAGAAAGAAGGAAATAAAGAAAGAAGGGAGGGAGGGAAGGAGGGAAGGAAGGAAAGAAGGAAGGAAGGAAGGAAGGAAGGAAGGAAGGAAGGAAGGAAGAAAAAAGAAAGAAAGAAGGAAGGAAGTAAAGGAGGGAAAAGGAAGAAAAGCATTAAGGAAGAAAGGAAAGAAAGGAAGTAAAGGAGGGACAGAAGATGAGGGAAGGAAGAAAAAAGTAGAAAAAAGAGTGAGAAAGGAAGAAAGGAAGGAAGAAAAGAAGGAGAGGAAGGAAGGAAGGAAGAAAAAAGGAGGAAGAAAGGAAGTAATGAACAAAGAAATAAAAAAAGGAAGGAAAACACATAATGTGTTAGTTTTTTGTTCTTAGGGAGAACAAATGCCTATTCTCAATTCCTGAAATTTATAACTGAAAGTAAATTCTTCCTAAGTTTGTTAAAAGTCAGAACTAGCCCATAGGTGGAGCTACTCTTAATTAAAATGCTGTTTAAATTGATGTTCTGAGGGAATTGATGGCTAGCTTCAAGAGAGGACAAGTCATCTTCTACCTTGCAATTTTTAAGAAAAGCATAGATTCAAAAATGAAAGAGAACATATAGTTGAACCATCTCATTATCCAGATGAGGAAATTGAGACTTGGAAAGATTTCCTCAAGGTTTTATATATAGGCAATAAGTGGTAGAAATGAAATTTGATTTCAGATACCTTAATTACAATTCCAGTCTGAGTCAGGGAGCAGGCAAGAGTTCATTTTTCTTCAAAGAAAAAGGGCACATCTCCATTGCAAAGCCAGTAAGTGTGTCAAGAATAATAATTTGCAGGTCATTTTTATAGTAATTAATAATCCTACCTCTAAATTCTGTCTTATCCTACCATTGGTGGGTAAGACAAGCTCATAATTTTCTTGCTAATATTACCCAACCAGCACAGAGCAAAATCAATCCTCCTTATCCTAATTATTCATAACTCATCTCTATCTTATTTAAAAGTCATAGTTTTCAATCACTTATTATCATAATTATTCAAAGCTAATCTATACCCTATAAAAAGTGAAGTTCCACAAAACTTTATCATGCATTTCCTTTGATCAAATTAGAAGTTACTCAATCAGAAAAAGGAGTCACTTCGATTTTCTTAAAATTACATCATTTTCCAAGAAGTGAAGGTGCTAGGGAAATCAGATAGTGTTTTTCTTTGTACTTTCTCAGTAACCCCCAATGATAAGAGAAAATTTAAATTGAAGGTCATGCTAACCACCTGCATAAGAATGTTTTCTTTCTATATATATGATCAACAAAACCAAGGGCAAGAGATAAGAAGAGAAATTCCATTTAAAGTAACTGTAAACAACATTAAATCCTTGTAAATCTACCTTCCTAGGCAAAAACCAGAAACTGTATGAAAAAGGTTTTTATGAAGAAATTTCACAGGAGACCATCTCTCACAATGCTGCTTCTCTGAAGAACAGACCTCAGTGATGATCAGGCTGCAAACATTATCATTAATTGCAATTATAGCATCAAGTTATTGGGAATTAGGTTGGGTTGAGCAAGAAATAATGTTAGAGAGTGAGTTCAATTTAGCAATTATTAAGAATCTTTAGGACAGGCTGGTTACAACAAGACTGTAAACCATTTTTTAAAAAAATCAACTTTTTGATAGTTATCAGAATAATGACATCCAGCTGGACTATTTTCCTGTTTTATCCTTAGAAAACAAAAAATTCTAAGCTAACTGTAAGTCAATCAAGACTGGATTGGAGAATAAATTATAGGTATTTTTTCTACCCACAATATGGTAATCAAATTATCCTGATGCCAAAGTTTTATCACCACAGCAACTGGAGAGGACATTGGTGGGTCTTTGTAACAACAAAATTGCAAATAAGAATATCTATAACCAAAATGATGACTTACTCTTGTTCATTGAATCACAGAATAAGAAGGAGGAAACTCAGAAACAATGAAAGTAATTTTCCTTTGCAATTTGATCAAGAGCTCTCTCTACTACACCATTAACAGGTAGTTATCTATCCTTTTTTTTATCTAAGACCTTTAGGGAAGGGGAAACTATTACCTCCTGAGACAGCTTATTGAAATTTAAGAACTAAGTGTTTAGAAAACTTTTCCATTTATCATTTATCTTTCTATCAAGCTTATATTTCTCTCTAACTTCTATACATTACTCCTAATTTTGAATTCTAATCTGTCTTTCATTTGACAGACCTTCAAATAGGAGCTAGCTAATAAAGCTGAAGCAGGTACTCTGGAGTGCTTAGAGTTTGGTCAGATATCAAAGATATCAAGTTCTTTCACTCCATCCTGGGCAACCAATTGTCCTTACTTTTGTCATGTCACTGAAGTTCAATGACTCTGGAAGAGAGAATGAGGCTGACGACTTTGCTCACTCAAATCTTATTCACATGGAAGTCACATCATGGTGTTGATGTCAATGGTTCTTTTTGCAAAGGAAGGATAAACAACAACAGTAACAACTATTATTACCTTTCCCTCACTTTTCCAAGATCTTTCCTTC
The DNA here is from genome assembly GCF_037893015.1 of Macrotis lagotis. Classification (NCBI taxonomy): domain Eukaryota; kingdom Metazoa; phylum Chordata; class Mammalia; order Peramelemorphia; family Peramelidae; genus Macrotis; species Macrotis lagotis. Next base: position 256,586,913 of record NC_133666.1, read on the forward strand.
TCCAAGTTAAGTATACACAGTACCTTCACAAATCCTTATTTATTCTGGTCTCCAGTAGTCAGTCACCTAGTATTTCTGAGAATTTACCATGTTTCCTCAGGCAGTGGGGCTAAGTGATGGGGGTACAATGAAAGAGGGGGAAAAAACCTGAATCAGTCTCCTCTCAAGAAGTCCACAGTCTAATGGAGGAGACAACATGCAGATGATTATGTGCTAACCAGGTATACATACATATACCTGGTTAGCACATAATGGAAATGGTCTCAAAGAAAAGGTACTAAGATTAAAAAAGATGTACAAGGACATTTTGTTGAAAGTGAGACTTTAACTGAGATTTGAAGAAAAGGAGGTGGGGAAGCAGAGATGAAGAAGGAGAAAATTCCAGGCATATGAGTGACCAAGGAAAGTGCTAGGAGTTAGAAGCTGGAGGAACAACAAGAAGGTTAGTGCCACTGGATAAAAAAATATGTGTAAGAGGCAACAAGGCAGTACAGTACATAGAGGACCAGCCCTGGAGTCAGGAGGAACTGGGTTCAGATCTTATTCTTATTAACTGTGTGATCTTGGTTAAGTCACTTAACCCCATTGCCTTGCAAGAGCAAAACACTAATAAAAAGTATGTGAAGAGGGGTAAGGTATAAGATTGAAGGGCTTTGAGAACCAAACAGAGGATTTTATATTTGATCCTGGAGGTAATAGGGAATCACTGAAGTTTACTGAATACAGAAATAACTAGAGTTCTGGATTTGGAGTCAGAGGACCTGGTTTTATATTCTGAATTAGCTGCTTGGGCAAGTCACTTAATCCCCATGTGCCCAGTTTCCTCAGTTATAAAATGATAAGGTTCAAATCCTACCTCTCATAAGTGAACATCTACATATTAGATACTATGTGCTAACACTGTGCTAATTGCTGGGGATAAAAAAATACAAGCTAAAGGAAAAATAATCTTGTCATTGGTGGGATTCAGTTGGTTTGCACCTAGTTGGGCAGAACCAATACCTAATTCCATGTTGAGTTTGGCCAACTGGTTGTTTAAATGACACTTGTAATCAAAGTTCTCTCTAAAGTGATGCCTGGGCAGTCAACCAATGTGGAAATCACAAGTTTACATTCCTTCTTTCTAACATTCATCTACACTATGATGTTTTCTAAGCACCCATGGTAATGTTCATTCCAACCAAAGGTGAAAAAAATAGATGGAACTATGCCTGTAATATTTATTTATTCATTTCTTAAAACTAATTATACCTTTGATGAAACACTACATTTAAATTCCCTCATTTTTGTTACTTCAGTAAACAAACATATAATGTCAAGAGAAAAAAGTTCCAATCAGGGGATGACAAGCTGTCACTTGTTTTCTCTTTGTGTTACATCCCAAATTCCCCTGAAATATTATGAATGCTCTGTTTTTCCCTGAATGATGAAACCAATAGGAAGCTGGGACACAATGAATCAATGGAAAAATAGATTTTGAGGGTTATTTTATTGTCCATTTTGGAAACCATGGAAATAGAAGACAAAAAGAGTTGGAATAGGGAGAATGAGTTTTGGTTCTGCTCCATAAAGATCCATTTGCTTACTGTGTGTAATATAATATTATCTAGTATGTGCTTATTTTATTTTTCTTATTTGTATATTAAATGTCTGAAATATTAGACTACCTTTCAGTATTTCTTTTTGTATACTTAAAATGATCATTAGGGCAGAACACAAGTTGTTAATTTATTTGGATCCTACTACTGATCCCTGCATTCAAGAAGCTTACATTCTTTTAAAAAAGATTAATAGTCTTCTGTTCTTGCATCATCATGGTTATTCTAAGTATTCCTTCCCCTTTTAGAGATACATCTCATATTTCATATGGTACTTTTAAAAGTACTAAAAACCAACACAATTGAACATTACATTGAAAAAGTCTGAAAAAGTACAATTAAAATAACTATGGACCTCCCTCCTCCACAAAGGAGTAGACTGGCAGTGTCTTATATCTCCATTGAATTCTGCTTGATCTTTATAATTTTATGATATTCATTGCCAAATTTTGGTGTGTAGTTGTTCTTTCCACATACTTTTTTTTTACTGTGTATATTATTTTCTTGGCTTTGCTTACTGTACTCTGCATCCGTTCATATAAATGTTTTCTATACTTATATGTATTTATTTTTTCCTGTCATCTTTTAGCAGTACTCCATTACATTTTTCCTGTCATCTTTTATTTTTTAATATTTAGTATTTATTCTCATTTTGTACAAATTTTTTTTATAAATTAATAAAATATTCTTGTTTAAGAGTAAACAAAATACCCCCTCCCCCCCAAAAAATATAGACTCACTTGAGTGATAAAGTAAAGGGGAGAGAAAAAAATTAAAATTAAAAAAATAATAGTAATAATTGTAGGTATGGCCAGGTGGTGCAATGGACGGAGCACCAGCCCTGGAGCCAGGAGCACCTGAGCCCATTATTGGGCCCCATACACCCAACAATTACCCAGCCATGTGACATGCAAGCCACCCCAACCCCACTGCCCTGCAAAAAGAAAAAAAAAGAAAAAACCCAAAATAAAATAAAATTGTAATAATAGTAGGGGTGGCTGGGTGGCAGACAGAGCATTGGCCCTTGAACCAGGAGCACCCAGTCCAAATCTGGCCTCAGACACCCAACGATCACCCTGCTATGCGGCCCCAGGCTAGCCACCCAGCCCCATTTGCCCTACACTCCCCCAAAATAATAATAATAAAAAATGTGCTTGAGTCTGTATTCCAACACCACCAGCTCTGTCATGGGTGGATCACATTCTTTATGATAAGTCCATCACAAAAGTTACTTCCATATTTTTCTACCATTGCTATTGTTGATCGCAACTCCCTCCTTTCATATTTCTCCACTACAATGTACTAAATTTTCTCTCTTCTTTCACTCTGACTCTGCTGTAGGGTAGCTGAGTGAGTGGTGCAGCAGACAGATCCCTGGTCCTGGGGCCAAGAGTCCCCAAACCCCCCATACTACCCCTTAGGCCCAGCATCCACCTGGCCCTGTGGTCCCAGACAGGCCATCCAATCCCAGAAAATATGTTATATCTGACCACTCTCCCCCCATGGTGCATCCTCTCTTCCATCACTCACATCCTCCCCTTCCCCCTGTCCCCCTCTTCTTCTTACTCCAGATACCTATATCCCATTGAGCATATATGCTGTTTCCTCTCCTACCCACCTCTGATGAGAGCAAAGATTCCCTCATTCCCCCTTGCCTTCTTCCCTTCCATATCATTGCAATAGCTCATTGTAATAAAGAAAAATCTTATTATATGAAATATCTTGGCCTATTCCTCCTCTCCTTTTTCTTTCTCCCATTACATTTCCCTTTTTTCTATTGACTCCATTTTTACACCATATTTTATCTTCAAATTCTGCTTTCTCCTGTGCTTCAACTATAAAAGCTCTCTCTACCTGCTCTATTAACTGAGAAGGTTCATATGAGTATTATCAGTGTCATTTTTCTATGCAGGAATACATGCAGTTCATCATCATTAAGTCCCTCATATTTTCCCCCTCTCCTCCAATCTCCATGCTTCATCTGAGTCCTGTATTTGAAGATCAAACCTTCTGTTCAGCTCTGGCCATTCCAACAGGAACATTTGAAATTCCCCTGGTTCATTGAAAGTCCATCTTTTTCCCTGGAAGAGGACATTCAGCCTTGTGGGGTAGTTGATTCTCGGTTGCATTCCAAGCTTTTTTGCCTTCCGGTATATTATATTCCAAGCCCAACGAGTTTTTAATGTAGTTGCTGCTAAGTCCTGTGTGATCCTGACTGCAGCTCCACGATATTTGAACTGTGTCCTTCTGGCTGCTTGTAATATTTTCTCTTTGACTTGGGAGTTCTGGAACTTGGCCATAATATTCCTAGGGGTTGTTTTTTTGGGATCTCTTTCTTGGGGAATCGGTGGATTCTCTCCATTTCTATTTTGCCCTCTGCTTCTAGGATATCAGGTCAATTTTCCTGTAGTAATTCTTTGAAAATGATGTCAAGGCTCTTTTCCTGATCATGACTTTCAGGTATTCCAATAATTTTTAAATTATCTTTCCTAAATCTGTTTTCCATATCAGTTGTTTCTTCAATGAGATGTTTCACATTTTCTTCTAATTTTTCATTTTTTTGGTTTTGAAGTAATGAGTCCTGATTTCTCATAAATCCATCAATCTCCCTGAGTTCTATTCTTTGTCTGAAAGATTTGTTTTCCTCAGAGAGCTTTCTTATCTCTTTTTCCATCTGGTCAATTTTGCTTTTTAAATCATTCTTCTCCTCAATAACTTTTTGCACTGTTTTATCCATTTGGCCTAAGCTGGTTATTAGCATGCTATTTTCTTCAGCATTTTTCTGGATTTCCTTGACTAAGCTGCTGATTTCATTTTCATGTTTTTCCTGCATCTCTCTCCTTTCTTTTCCCAGTTTGTCTTCTAACTCCCTCATTTGATTTTCAAAGTCTTTTTTGAACTCTGTCATAGCCTGCTCCCAATTTCTGTTTTTCTTGGAGTCTTTAGATGCAGGAACTTGTGTTTCCTTGTCTTCAGACTGAGTATATTGATTCTTCTTGGGATCATAGATAATGTACTTCTCAATGGTGTTCCTCTTTTTTTCTCTGCTTGCTCATTTTCCCAGTTTAAGCCTGTTTTGGGAGTGCTTCCTGAGCTTTTTGGACACTCCCACAAGGATCTCAGTGTTTGAAGCTCTGTCCTCCCTCCTGGTCTGTGAATGACCATATGCGCCCCCCTCTGCTATGGGGCTGAGGTGGAGGGGACCCCTGCTGTTCTATGGGGGGGCCTAGACTGTGATCAGCATCTGAATATGTTCAGAGACCCAGAGTCCTGTTCCGGGGCAGAGCTCGGCAGTCTCTCTCTTCACTCCCCTCCCTAGGCTCAATGGGCTCATGCCCTGGGGGCTCCTGCTTACAGGCTCAGCCTGCTTATTTTTCCTGCATCTGGAATGCAGTGGCCACACTGCTCACTGTGTGCCCTGAGGGCTGGGCTTCACATGCTCACTCTGGCAGAGGTCCCCCTGCTGTTCCCCCAATTTGTGCCTGGTGCTCCCTGGGGCATAGCTCAGGAGACTCCTCCACTGCTGTGAGCCGCAGCTCCCAGCACCCTGGGGCTGCCTCCAGGAGGCTGAAGTTCTTTCGCTCTGGGGGGTCACCCCTCTGGCTGCTGCCCCTCCAACCCCAGGAAGCAGAGCCTTTCTGCTCTTTTCCAGGTTACTTTGAGTAGGAGAACTACCTCACTGGTTCCCTCTGTGGGTTCTGTCTCTCGAAAATTTAGTTAAAGTCCTTGGTTTCGAAGATTTATGAGAGAGTGCCTAAGATACAATCCACTTTTGTCTCCATCTTCCTTCTGTCATCTTTTTAGCAGTATTCCATTATATTCGTGCATCAAAAATGTGTTTAACCATTCCCCAAATAATGGCCACCTGCTTTGTGTTCAATTCTTTGCTACAGCAAAATATTTTAACATATATGGAGAATTTCTTCTTACCAACCATTTCTATTAGATATTAACCCCAATAAAGGAGTCTTTCTAGTTCAAATAGAATGACGTTTTAGTTGCTTTATTTGCATCATTCCAAATTACTTTCCGAAATGTTTGGAACATTTAAAGTAGCAGTGGGTCTATCAATCTGTGACTCCTCCTATATTGACTTGTGATTTGGGGAGGGGGTTAATCTTTACCTATTTAAAGAACATGAGGTGAAACTCAAGGTTTTTATTTTCATTTATCTTATTATTACTGATCTGGAGAATTCTTTCATATGGTTGTGAATACTTTGCAATTCTTCTCTTGAGAATTGCTTGTTCAGATCCTTTGACCACTTATCTATTGGAGAATGACTTCTATTGAGGAATGAATTTTTTCAAATGTTATTTCATTTTTTATATCCAGAAGTTTTGATCAGTACTCTTCTATTATTTCCTGCATTAGGGTGTAAAGGTTTGTTGTCCTGTTGTATTCTTCTGGAAGATCTATGATCCCTAGATTGTCTCTTCACATCTTCTTTCATCATGTTTTGCTTGCAAAGGGGCATATTTTCTTTAATTGTTATTTTTCCTTCTCTTCTTCTAGATTGTATTTCTTTTTTATTTGAATATATTTTTAATTTTTTTAGTTGCACATTACTAAAATATTCTTAAGAGTAAACATATTGCCTCCTCCCCCACAAAAATATAAAATCTCATGTGAAATAAAGTAAAAGAAAGAGAAAAAGTAATGTGTTTCAGTCTGTTCTGATATCATCAACTCTATCTTGGGTGGATCACTTTCTTTATCATAAGTCCATCACGAAAGTTACTTCCATATTTTTCCACAGTTGCTGTTGCTGATTGTAATTCCTTCCATCCATTCCTCCCCACTACCATCTATTATATTTTCTTTCTCCTTTCACTCTGTCCCTCTTCTAAAATATGCTGTAAGGTAGCTGACTGGTGCAGCAGACAGAGCACCGACCCTGGGGCTAAGAGGCCCCAAGCCCACATACCACCCCAAGTGACCCAACAACCACCCAACCCCATGGTCCCAGATAGGTCACCCAATTCCAGCACCTTGCCAAAAGTAAAAAAGAAAATGTGTTATATCTGACTATTCTCTCCTATGATCTACCCTCTCCTCTATCATCCACATTCCCCCCTTCCCCTATCCCCCTTCTCTCCTGTTTTCTCTAGATGTCTATACCCTATTGAGTGTGTATGGTGTTTCTTCTCTGAGCCATTTCTGATGAGAGTGAAAGCTCCTTCATTCCCCCTTGCCTTCCCCTCTCCCATAACATTGCAAAAGCTCATTGCAAAATAAAAATATCTTTTATATGAAATATCTTAGCCTATTCTACCTCTCCTTTCTCTTACTCCCAGTACATTCCCTTTCACCCATTGACTCCATTTTTACTATATATTATATCCTCAAATTCAGCTCTCTCCTGTACTTCATCTATAAAAGTTCCTTCTATCTCCTCTATTAAATGAGAAGGTTCATATGAGTATTATCAGTATCATTTTTCCATGCAGGAAATTTACCCTTCTCCTCCACTCTCCATGCTTCACCTGAGTCCTGTACCTTAAAATCAAACTTTCTGTTCAGCTCTGGTAATTTCAACAGGAACATTTGAAATTCCCCTGGTTCATTGAAAGTCCATCTTTTCCCCTGGAAGTGGATGTTCAGTTTTGCTGGGTAGTTGATTCTCAGTTGCATTCCAAGCTCTTTTGTCTTCTAGCATATTCTATTCCAATCCCTATGAGCCCTTAATATAGTTGCTGCTAAGTCCTATGTGATCCTGACTACAGATCCATGATATTTTAATTGTGTCCTTCTGGCTGCTTGCAATATTTTCTCTTTGACTTCAGAGTTCTGGAACTTGACTATGCTATTCCTGGGGGGGATTTTTTTGGATCTCTTTATGGGGAAATCATTGGAGTCTCTCAATTTCTATTTTACCCTCTGCTTCTAGGCTATCAGGGCAATTTTCCTGTAGCAATTCTTTAAAAATGAGGTCAAGGATCTTTTCCTGATCACGACTTTCAGGTATCCCAATAATTTTTAAATTATCTTTCCTGAATCTGTTTTCCAGATCAATTGTTTTTTCAATGAGATATTTCACATTTTCTTCTAATTTTTCATTCTTTTGGTATTGTGTCTTGTGTGTGATCTATTGTGTCTTGATTTCTCACAAAGTCATCAGCTTCCTTTAGCTCCATTCTACATCTGAAGGATTTGTTTTCCTCAGAGAGCTTTCTTATCTCCTTTTCCATCTGGCCAATTCTGACTTTTAAAGCATTCTTCTCTTCAATACCTTTTTGAACTGTTTTATTCATTTGACCTAAAATGGTTTTTAACATGTTATTTTCTTCAGCATTTTTTGGATCTCCTTGACTAAGCTGCTGATTTCATTTTCATGTTTTTCCTGCATCTCTCTCATTTCTCTTCCCAATTTTTCTTCTATCTCCCTTACTTGATTTTCAAAATCTTTTTTGAGCTCTGTCATAGCCTGCTCCCAATTTCTCTATTTCTTGGATTCTTTAGAGGGAAAAACTTGGACTTTCTCATCTTCAGATTGAGTATTTTGATCTTCCATGGGATCATAGACAAAATAATTGTCTAGGGTCAGGTTCGCTTTTTTTTACTGAGATTTTGAGTTTTATTGAGACACCCACAAAAGGACATCAGTGTGTGAGGCTCTGACTACACTCCTAGTCTGTGAATGACCACAGGCACACCCCCTCTGCCATGGGAATGAAGGGGAGAGGAGTCTCTGCTCTATGGGGGCCTAGACTGGGGGGATCTGAATATAGTCACAGCCCCAGAGTCCTGTTCCAGAGACAGAGGACAGACATAGGAAGTCTCCCTCCACTCCCTTACCTTTGTGGAGCTGAGCATTCAGGATGCAGCTGCCTGGAGGTTCCTGTTGAGGGGCTATGCAGACCTGCATCTGTTTCCTGGATCTGGGTTGCTATGACCATGCTGAAGGCCTGGGCTTCACATTCGCTCCGGCAGAGGTCTCCCTGCTGATCTTCCAAGTTATGCTTGGTGCTCCCTGGAGTGCAGGTTAGGAAACTGCTTCTGTTGCTGGGAACCACAGCTCCCAGGTGCTCTGGGGCTGGACCTAGGAGTCTGAAGTTTCTTCACTCTGGCCATGCTGCCCCTCTAACCCCATGGAACAGTTTTTCCACTATTTTCCAGGTTACCTTGGGCTGGAGAATTGCCTCACTGGATCTTTCTGTGTGTTCTGCCTCTCAAAAATATAGTTAGGGTCATAATTTTAAGATATTTGAAATATTTTGGAGAGAGAACCTAGGAGAGGTTCTTCTCCTGCCACCATCTTGGCTCTGCCCTCTGTATATTATTCTTATTTCTTTTATTTCTTTAGTGAGAATTATCATTGCAAATTCTATTTTTTCCTATTCTGTCCATTACATTTGCAGACCATAAATTTTCTTTTCATAATTCTCATTTCCCTTTTGAACCATTCAGGGACAGTATGTTGTGGTTCTCTTTCTAATATTTCAAACTGATGGATCATTTTCCTTAGTTTTAAAATATTCATTCATAAATTCAACTCATTTACTAGATCTGGAGGCCATATTTCCTGCTGTTGTTAATAGTTTTCCTGTTGACTTATCTGTTGACATACAAGGTCTTTGAGTTTTCTGTTTTCTAAGATTTTTGGTCATTTCAGTTCACCAACCCCTCCCCTCCCCCCTTTTACTTATTCCTCACTGACTCTGTCCTTTCTAATGATGGTTTCCTTAGAGGACAGGGTATCTCATTTTTCTCTTCTTATGGATATTTTAAGTTTCACTAGCCTAGGTCATTGTCACCAAGTGACTTTTGGATAGACAGAACTGGTTTCAGCTAGATGCTGAATTACGTCTCTTAGGTTTAGTGGAGTAGTGTTCTGTCTATCTCTTTCTCTTCCTCAGTTTTATACCTAGGCAACAGCAGTTCAGAAAACACTAGGGGATTGTCTATCAAGGCACTGACTATCTGTCAAGGCACTCAGAAGACTTGTTTCCGTAGGGCTACTATTGCTCTGACTGACTGTCACTAAGAAAACATCTGTAGCCTGGAATCAGGGTTTCCATGGCCCAGGAAAGAGTGAGGAGCACATGGGTATGAATTGTTTTTGCAAGATCATCTGTTGGGTCCTTAGATCTGTTAGAGCAGTAACACTGACAGGGGCATGGGAGGTGGGTAAGAGGTGTTGAATGAGCTCAGGGACAATGAGCATCATCTTACATGGTTTTTATTTTTTTAATCTTCTTTTAGATTCTGGATGTCCTAGACCATGGAGAGATTTGAATTTGCTTTTTCTTTGGCAAGTTTCTGTTTTGGAGACATTTGAAACATCATGGGGAATCAGAGAAAATGACTAGTCTGCCATTTTGTTGCTCATGTGACCCTGAAGTGAGTAGAAGCTTACACATTAATGGGAGAAGACAACATATAAAGAAGAGCTAAAAATGAGAGTAGAAAAAGAGGCAACCAGGTTAGGGAACATGTAATAGAGGATAAGGGATGGTTAATGAAAAATGGAAGAATCACCAGTGGGAAAGGGGGACCATAGGAGTGGAATCTGTAAGCAGCTATGAAGATTGAATAATGATTGGTTTAGAGTTTTCTTCCCCAAAGGGAGGTTCTGGGAAACACTCACTAGTAGGAGAAGGGATCCACAAAAGCCTTGTTGAGACTCAATTTCCTGCCCTGCAAAATGAAGGAATTAGATTGAAAGCTTCTAAGGTCATTTCTAGCTTTAGGTCTATGACATTTGGAGTTTCTGAACACATTTATATATCAATGCTATTTTCATCTTCTATGTAGTTGGATCTAGCTAGCATAGGCCCAAAGAAAAATGTTAAATAAATAGATACTCCTAAAAATATTTCTTTTTTTTTTTTTGCAAAGCAATGGGGTTAAGTGGCTTGCCCAAGGCCACACAACTAGGTAATTATTAAGTGTCTGAGGTCGGATTTGAACTCAGGTACTCCTGACGCCAGGGCCGGTGCTCTATCCACTGCACCACCTAGCCGCCCCTAAAAATATTTCTAATGATGATATCTCACTGGCTGGCTAGCAAAGATAGGGGAGGGGGTGGAGTTGGAGAGAAGTTTGTCAAGGATAGGAATCATGTCTTATTTATCTTTTTTTTTAAATTTCCTGAGTCTTGTGCAGTATTCTGGACATCATGGCTCAATCAACATTTGCTAAAAATAACCACAGGTAAATGAATCAAAGGACTATGGGAAGATTTAGTCCAAGGAAACTAGTAGTAGCCAGGTAGCCAGGAGAGACCTATTCTGGAAATGAAGATCTGATTGCCTTGGTGACTGGTTGAATTCCAAGAGTTCTATGACCAGTTTTGATAGTTTCCTGATCAGTATTTTAATCATGGTTCAGAGAAAAAAATGTTCATTGTAATTTAAACTATTTTTTCCATTTTGAAAATTTAATATTCTGTAAGTCTACCAAATACAACTGTATCTTGTTTTTACTGAAATAGTAAAATGTGAAATTTTTTTTGTTTTCTTTTTTCAAAAATGGCTTGGAAAAATGTGATTTTAATCTTATACTACCAGAGACTAAAAGGGCTTCCTCATTTCTGCTGTGACAGATAGTTATCTATTTTAAATTCCTAGTTTCACTGTAAATATCTGAAATAGTGACTTTTCCAAGATACATATTTTAAAATGCCTTACAATGTCCTATTCTGAGATGTATTACATAGTGGCCCTGTGAATTTTTAGCACCTAAGTCATTTTTTAAATATATTACAGCATACCTATTTTGGGACCTTGTTTGTAGAGAAGCATCTTGGTGATTGACCTTCTGACTATTAAAAGCCAACAATTAGGCAAGGAAAGGGTAACGCAAGGCAAGGCACAGTCAGGCAAGGCAAGGCTAAGGCACGACAATGCAAGGCTAGGCAATGCACGGCAAGGCAAGGAAAGAGCAATGGAAGGCAAGGAAGGCAAGGCAAAGCAAGGCAAGGGAAGGGTAACGGAAGGCACGGCACGGTATGCTGTAATATTATAAAAACTTATTTTTCTTTAAAAAGCTTATTTAGTCAATGTTGGCTGTTAATGTGATTAGCAGTTCCTTATGAGTCAAATCCACCTAATTTACTTTTTCTGTATTATATAGACTAGTCAAGTACATTATTCACTTGCTATGTTGTTCAACCACAATATTCACACAACAAAAAAACTCAGATTAAAGACACCTGAACAGTTGCCAAGGTGTTTTTCCTTTACTCTTTCTCTTTCCTTCTCAAGCCACTGGCAACAGTTCCTTCCCCCCCCCCATTAATTATTTTTAATAATACTTTCCCTAAGTACATATTAAACCAATTTTTAATGTTTTTTTTTAAAAAAAGGTTTTAGTCCCAAATCTATCTCTCTTTCCTTCACTTTCCATCCTGCTCCCTAAGATAATTTATACATGGATAGAGCCCCTTAGAGATCAACAGTACCTTATGAGAAATTTCACCTCTCTCCAACTCCATGGAAGGGCAATAGCTATCATTGAAATTCTTGATCAATGAATTCAAATTTCTCTTCAACAGAAAGGAATTACTCTCCTGAAGTCTTCTATCATCAGACTACATCTAACTAACATAGCTCCAACAGGGTTTCCTTTTATTCCCTCCCTTCCCTGTTTTCAGCTTTTCTCCTCAGGTTCTTTTAACTTCAACTTCCTAACTATCTGTCTCACCTTTCCCTTAAAAAAACCACTAATCTCTAAATATTCCCTGTCAAACTGAAAGACTTTTTAAAATTATAGTGGTCTTCAAATGTTTATATAATTTGTCATGTTTTGTCCTTTTCTCCTTGGTTTTATCCCCTTTAGTAAAAAAAATACATTTACATTTTTTAACATATCATAATGCTTTGCACCTTTAAAGTTTCAAATCTTGATGATCTTGAAACTGCATTCCTTATTTTCTCTATTTTTTAGTAAATATAAGATCTTTTTCTGCCCTGTTTAAATACTAAATGATTCCACAAAATCAATGAATCATTTTATATCATTTACATTGCTCAGAAGAAAATTTCAATCTTCATATTTACAGAACAGATCATTTTCTTTTCAAAACTTCAAATTCTGTCTTAAATTTATGTGGTTGGGACAAGATGGCAGCATGAAGCAAAGTAGTTCTAGGAGTTTTCCCAAAACAACTTTAAATGAAACCTCTATACACCTTACAGCTACAGATTCCAACAAAAGAGAGTCTCAACCCAAGATCTCATAGAGGAAATCAGTAAAGATCTGTGTCTTTTGGGGAAAGGGCAAGTATAGCCCAGCATAGGCTAGAGAGCAAGAAAGTCAGCAGGAGATTATTAGCAACAGTACAGCTCAGGTTCCAGTCCAGCAAGTCAGTATGGCAGCAGACCATCAGTGAGGGTCCCAACACCAGCTTGGAAGACAAAGCTGGAGCCCTGGGAATGCTGGGAATGAGTTGGGGAAAAAATCAACACATAGGCAACACCTTGGCAAGCAACAGGCCAAGGACCAAATCCTAGGCCCAGAACAAAAAACTTGGGATTATACTCCCTGTACCCCAGGGGCAGAGCTCAACTGTCACAATGGACCAAAAACCAAAAAGAACTCTTAATGACAGAATTCTACTATTCAGATAGTAAAGATAAAAATGCCATCTCAGAAGAGGAAAGCAGTGACAAATTGCCTACAAGTGAAGCCTCAAAAGAATGAATTGGCCTCAAATCCAAAATCTATTGGAAGAACTCAAAAGAATTTTTAAAAAACCTAAGAAGAGAGGAAGAAAAAATGGAGAAAAGAAATGAGAGAGCCATGTAGGAAAATTACAAAAAAAAAATTAACTGAAGGAATCAGCTTCTCTAAAAGTAAAAATGACCAACTGAAAAAGGAATATAATATAACTCATCAAAAAGCAAAATTAACTAACTGGAAAAGAAAACAACTTTTTTGAATATAAAACTAATATATCATAGAAATAATCAAGAATTTCATCAAGACAATGACAATGATGAGACATCATGCCAAAACTTGTGGGATGCAGTCAAAAGCAACTTTTAGTGGAAATTTTACATTTCTAAATGCTTATATGAATAAAATAGAGAAAGAGGAAAGTAAAGAATTGGACATGCAACTAAAAAAAACTAGGAAAAGTACAAATTAAAATTTCCCAATTAAATACCAAATTAGAAATTCTGAAAAATGAAAAGATTATTAAAATCGAAAGTAATAGAAATATTGAATTAATGAATAATGCTGAGTTGGCTTTATGAACAAACCAATAATATGCATAAGCCTTTAGTGAATCTGATTAAAAAGAAATACCAAGACTGGCCCTGGGGTCAGAAGTACCTGGGTTCAAATCCGGTCTCAGACACTTAATAATTACCTAGCTGTGTGGCCTTGGGCAAGTCACTTAACCCCATTTGCCTTGCAAAAAAAACCTAAAAAAAAAGAATACCAAATTGCCAGTATCAAAAATGAAAAAGGAGAACTCACCACCAATGAGGAAGAAATTAAAATAATAATTCAGAACTATTTTGCCCAACTGCTTGCCAACAAATTTGACAATCTAAGTGAAATGTATGTATATTTACAAAACTATAACCTACTCAGATTAATAGAAGAGGAAATAAAATAATTTAAAAACCCCATTTCAGAAAAAGAAATTGAAGAAGTCATCAATAAACTCCCTAAGGAAAAAATCTCCAGATCCAGATGGATTTACAAATGAATTCTACCAGTAAAGCTAAAGAACAAGAAATAGGAAGAGAAATTCCATTTAAAGTAACTGTAGGCAACATAAAGTACTTGGGAATCTATCTCCCAAGACAAACACAGAAACTATGTGAACATAATTAAAAAACAGTTCTCACACAAATAAAGTTAGAGCTAACCAATTGGAAAATGTCAGTTGCTTATAGGTAGGCCAAGCTAATATAATAAAAATGGCAATTCTACACAAATTAAATTAGTTATGCAGTGCCATGCCAAAGAAATTAACCAAAAAGTTATTTTATAAAAACTAGAAAAAATAGTATTAAAATTCATTTAGAGATGAAAGGTTAAGAATATCAAAGGAACAGATTTTTGAAAATGCAAAGGAAGGTGGTCTAGCTGTACCAGATATAAAGCTATATAATCAAAACTGTAATGAACCAGTATATTAGATTAGGTACCAAGAAACAGTAAATGACTACCATTATGTACTGTTGGATAAACCCAAAGACACTAGTTTCTGGGATAAGAACTCACTAACAAAAATTCTGAAAATACTGGAAAAAATTTTAGCAAAAATTAGGCATAGACCATATCCTATACCAAAATAAAATTGAAATGGGTACAAGGTTTAAAAATAAAGGGTGATACCATAGACCAATAAAGAAGACAAGAATTATTCTATCTGCCAGATCTATGAAGAGGGGAGAAGTTTATGACCAAACAAGAAAGATACATTATAAGTTGCAAAATACATGATTTTAACTATACTAAATTAAAAAGGTTTTGTACAAATAAAACCAATGCAGCCAAGATTAGAAGGAATGCAGAAATCAGGGAAACAATTTTCACAGCTAGTGTTTCTGATAAAGAATTTACTTCTAAAATATATAGAAAACTGAATCAAATTTATAAGATTATGAGTCATTCCCCAATTGATAAATAGTCAAAGGATATGATCAGGCAGTTTTCAGATGAAAACATAGTTATATAAAAATGCTCTAAATCACTATTAGTAAGATAAATGCAGATTAAATCAACTCTGATTTACTACTTCATACCTTTCAGATTGACTAATTTGACAAAAAAAGGAAAATGATCAATGTTATAAAGGATGTGGGAAAATCAGGGCACTAATGCATTGTTGGTAGAGTTGGGAACTGATCCAACTATTCTGGAGAGCAATTTGGAACTATGACCCAAACCAAAAACTTCTATTATATTTTTCCTTTCTTTCTCATGGTTTTTCCCCTTTAATTCTAATTCCTCTTTCACAACATGACTAATGTGGAATTATGTTAAACATCTTTGTACATATACAACTTTTACCAGTTTGTTCACCACCATGGAGATGGGGGGGGGTAGAGAAGGTAGTTTAAAACTACCTTTTAATGCAACTGGAAAAATTAAATAAATTTCAATAAAGAAAAAAGTCATGGTTTCTTATACATATATTAATAGGTTTTCTAAATTAAAACAAACTTCTTTTTCTATTATGAGATATCAATGTTCATCTCACATTCTTTGACAATTAATATGTTTTTTTCTTTACACAAATGTGCTCTTCTAACACTTTTCCATCACTTCACAGAACAAAATTAGATTAAATTAGGAAAATTAGGAACTTAAGGAAAGTGATCTTTAGGGAAGTCAATAATGTTATTTGGGAAAGATCCTATTTTCTCCGCTTCAATCTTATTTATCCCAAAGTCATTATGGATATTGGTCAAGTTACTGGATTCTCTCAGTCAACATACTCAGGATAGGTGCTTGTCACTCACCCATTGGCTCCACTTAATGAGCTAGAATAAGTTCAGTTCTGAGGTCAGTTTAGAGGTGAGAATGTAGTCACTTATCAAATCTATCAATCTATCTCCCACCTACTAGCTACTTCCTGCCTTCCTCTTGAGTTGGCAATCAATACTTTCTATCTAATAGATCATTATTTTAACGTGCTGTTAAATTAGGTAAGAAAAGGGTATTAAAAAGTTAAGCAACTGGATGGCTAGGTGGCACAGTGGATAAAGCACTGGCCCTGGAGTCAGGAGTACCTGGGTTCAAATCCGGTCTCAGACACATAATAATTACCTAGCTGTGTGGTCTTGGGCAAGCCACTTAACCCCATTTGCCCTGAAAAAACCTAAAAAAAAAAAGTTAAGCGACATGTAGATCTTAGAAGCTGTTGTTTATCTGTCGTTTTCAAAGGAGACCAGTTACAACACAGGATGATGTGACTTGTTGGTGAATTGGATTTAAGTGAGTTGGAGTTGCATAAAGTTGTAGAGGCCACTCAAATGAGTTTGGGGTCAAGAGGCCAATTCTGGCCAAAATTACCTGAGCACTTTCAGCCCTTGAGCTGAAAGCTTCCACAGAACTCTGATTTGATAACACAACTGTGTCATTCTTGGCCTCACTATTAGATAAACCCTATTTCTGATAAACCCTGTTTCCAAACTTCTTGACCTAGGTCACATCCTGCTGGGTTAATTTGTTTCTATTTTGTATGCTAATTTTTGGTTTTCTTCCATAAGAACTGTTTAATGTTTTCATTAAATGGGCTCTGTCAGATGTCCTGATGACACCCCAACCTGAGTATAATGGATTTTCTTTACTCTCCTGAGCAGAATCCATCCCCTGCTGGACAGGGGATTGCTACATTTGGTGTCCCACATCCCACGTGGCTTGAGACTTGAAGTCCTCTGGAGACTGAGGAGGTCCTTCAGGAGAGGAAAACCCCCTGGCTAAGCTGTGAGGAGTCCCAGGATCAGGTAAAGAGGGGAAGGCTTTGGGGTGGAGCTATGAGCAGTGCAGCTCTTCACTATTTTTTTTTCCAAACAGGAATATCAGGTGTAATGGGGAAGGAAATCTCCAAAGAATAAAAAAGCCAGGATAGGACGTAAAAATCTTAAAGAGAGTGGCTTAAGAGAAGAACTTAGAAATTATCAAAAAACAAATAAGATAAGTCTTTACAGACTGTTTATGATGTTCTCCATGTCTCCTAGGATAGGAGAATTGAGCTTAGAAGATTCTTTGAATCGAACAGATAAATAAATATTAATATAATAAAATACTCTTGAATTTTTCTCTTTCCTGCTTCTTCACTGTAATTCTACCAGAATGTTTTCCCCCTTGTTCTCCTCCTCTGTGGCTTCTCCATTTTGGAATCTGGCTCTTATCTTTTGGTCTTGGAGTTGCTAGCCAGAGAGAGAGAGAGAGAGAGAGAGAGAGAGAGAGAGAGAGAGAGAGAGAAAATTACTTCATGAAGATTTAGATGAACAAGTGTTAAAAAAGAAAATTTAGATATGTGGGGCGGAGCCAAGATGGCGACATGAAAGGATTGAGTCTTAGGAGCTCTCTGATAAAAACTCATAAACTAAGGACTCTAACTAAACTTTCGAGAGACAGAACCCACAAAGGGACCCAGTGAGGCAGTTCTCCTACTCAAGGTAATCTGGAAAAGAGCAGAAAGGCTCTGCTCCCTGGGGTCGGAGGGGTGGCCTGCCGGAGGGGTGGCCTGCCAGAGCAAAAAATCTTCAGCCTCCCGGAGGCAGCCCCAGGGCGCTGGGAGCCCCAGCTCACAGCAGCTGAGGAGTCTCCGGGGAGCACCAGGCACAAAGTGGGGGAACAGTGGGGGACCTCTGCCAGAGCGAGCACGTGGAGCCCAGCCCTCAGGGCATACAGCCAGCAGCTTGGTCTTTCAGCAGCCCAGACCGGGAAAAACAAGCAGGCAGAGCAGGTAAGCAGGAGCCCCCAGGGCATGAGCCCATTGAGCTGAGGGAAGGGAGTGAAGAGAGAGAGACTGCTGAGCTCTGTCCTCTGCCCCTGGAACAGAACTCTGGGGCTCTGACCACATTCAGATCCTGATCCCAGTCTAGGCCCCCCCACAGAACAACAGGGCCCCCCCACCTCTGCCCCGTGGCAGAGGGGGGCGCTTATGGTCATTCACAGACCAGGAGGGAGAACAGAGCCTCACACACTGAGACCCTTGTGGGAGTGTCCCAAAAGCTCAGGAAGCACCCCAAAAAAACCAGACTTAGGCTGGGAAAATGAGCAAGCAAAGAAACAAGAGGAAGACCATTGAGAAATATTTTGCAAATGAGCCCAAGAAGGATCAAAATACTCAGTCTGAAGATGAGGAAGCACAAGCTCCTGCATCTAAAGACTCCAAGAAAAACAGAAATTGGGCTCAGGCTATGACAAAGCTCAAAAAAGACTTTGAAAGTCAAATGAGGGAGTTAGAAGAAAAACTTGGAAAAGAAAGGAGAGAGATGCAGGAAAAACATGAAAATGAAGTCAGCAGCTTAGTCAAAGAAATCCAAAAAAATGCTGAAGAAAATAGCGTGCTAAAAAACAGCTTAGGTCAAATGGATAAAACAGTTCAAAAAGTTATTGAGGAGAAGAATGCTTTAAAAAGCAAAATTGGCCAGATGGAAAAAGAGATAAGAAAACTCTCTGAGGAGAACAAATCCTTCAGACAAAGAATAGAATTCAGGGAGATTGATGAATTTACCAGAAATCAGGAATCAATACTTCAAAACAAAAAAAAAATGAAAAATTAGAAGAAAATGTGAAATATCTCATTGAAAAAACAACTGATATGGAAAACAGACTTAGGAAAGATAATTTGAAAATTATTGGAATACCTGAAAGTCATGATCAGGAAAAGAGCCTTGACACCATTTTCAAAGAATTACTACAGGAAAATTGCCCTGATATTCTAGAAAGAGATCCCAAAATACCAACCCCCAGGAATATTGTAGCCAAGTTCCAGAACTCTCAAGTCAAAGAAAAAATATTACAAGCAGCCAGAAGGACACAGTTCAAATATTGTGGAGCTGCAGTCAGGATCACACAGGACTTAGCAGCAGCTACATTGGAAGCTCGTAGGGCTTGGAATACAATATACTGGAAGGCAAAAGAGCTTAGAATGCAGCCAAGAATGAACTACCCAGCAAGGCTGACTGTCCTCTTCCAGGGAAAAAGATGGACTTTCAATGAACCAGGGGAATTTCAAAGGTTCCTTTTGGAATGGCCAGAGCTGAGCAGAAGGTTTGATCTTCAGATACAGGACTCAGGTGAAGCATGGAGATTGGAGGAGAGGGGGGAAATATGAGGGACTTAATGAGGATGAACTGCATGTATTCCTGCATAGAAAAATGACACTGATAATACTCATATGAACCTTCTCAGTTAATAGAGCAGCTAGAGGGAGCTTTTATAGTTGAAGCACAGGAGAAAGCTGAATTCAAAGATAAAATATGGTGTAAAAATGGAGTCAATAGAAAAAAAAGGGAAATGTAGTGGGAGAAAGAAAAAAGGAGAGGGGGAATAGTCCAAGATATTTCACATAATAAGATTTTTTTTTATTACAATGAGCTATTGCAATGATATGGAAGGGGGGAGGCAAGGGGGAATGAGGGAACCTTTGCTCTTATCAGAGATGGCTAGGAGAGGAAAAAGCAAATATACTCAATGGGGTATAGACTTCTGGAGTAAGAAGGAGGGGAGGAGCAGGGGGAAAGGGTGGGGATGTGAATAAAGGAAGAGAGGATGGTCCATGGGGGGAGAGTGGCCAGATATAACACATTTTCTTTCTTACTTCATGCAAGGGGCTGGGATTGGAAGGCCTGTCCAGGACCATAGGGCCAGGTGGATTCTGGGCCTAAGGGGTGGTATGGGGGTTCAGGGCTTCTTGGCCCCAGGACCAGGGATCTGTCTGCTGCGCCACTCAGAGACCCTACAGCAGAGTCAGAGTGAAAGGAGGGAGAAAATATAGTACATGGTCGTGGAGAAATAAGAAAGGAGGGAGTTGCAATCAGCAATGGCAACGTTGGGAAAATATGGAAGTAACTTTTGTGATGGACTTATCATAAAGAATGCGATCCACCCATGACAGAGTTGTTGGTGTTGGAACAAAGACTGAAGCACATTTTTTGTTATTATTATTGGGGGGAGGGTGCAGGGCAAGTGGGGCTGGGTGGCCTGCCTGGGGCCACATAGCAGGGTGATCTTTGGGTGTCTGGGGCCAGATTCGGACCCAGGTGCTACTGGCTCAAGGGCCAATGCTCTGTCTGCCACCTGCCATCCCTACTATTATTACTATTTTATTTTATTTTGCGTCTTTCTTTTCCTTCTTTTTGGTTTTTGCAGGGCAGTGGGGATCGGGTGGCTTGCATGTCACATGGCTGGGTGATTATTGGGTTTACGAGGCTGGATATGGACTCGTGTGCTCGTGGCTCCAGGGCTGGTGCTTCTTCCATTGCGCCACCTGGCCATACCTACAATTATTACTATTATTCTTTTTTTAATTTTAATTTTTTTTCTCTCCCCTTTACTTTTTTGCCCAAGCAAGTCTATCTATATTCATGGGGGGAGGGGTATTTTATTTACTTGTAACAAGAATATTTTCTTAATGTAAAAAAAAATTTGTACAAAATGAGAATAAAAATAAATTAAAAAAAGAAAATTTATTTTGAGTTAAAAGAATCAGGAAAGACAGTGTCTATTACCAAATATGTTAAATAGAAATCATAAAAAAGAAATACTATTTTTAATTTGATAAAGTTTGGGGGAAAGAAATATTCCAAAAATACAAGAGAGGTTAATTCTAAAGTATATAATTTGGGTACTAAGTAGTGCCAAAAATAAACTAATAAAAGAAATAAGGGGAAACTAAATAGTTTATCTTTTATCAAGATGATATCATCACATTATAGCTTCAGGAGTTTATCAGTCTAGATTCTGATAATGTTAGTTATTTCAGAAAATTTTGGGTCAAATGAGGATTTAAGAACAGAAGAGTCCACCCCCACCAAGAAAAGACTTAAGACATCCCCTTAGAAAGAAGTTATTTGGTTTACTCTAAAATAAGAAGGGGAACAGGGGATATTCCAATTAGGCTGAGAAATTTTTAAATGACTGTATTGCCCTCTTTTTTTTTTCTTTCTTTCTTTTTTTTAGTTTTTGCAAGGCAACGGGGTTAAGTGGCTTGCCGAAGGCCACACAGCTAGGTAATTATTAAGTGTCTGAAGCTGGATTTGAATTCAGGTCCTCCTGACTCCAGGGCCGGTACTCTATCCACTGTGCCATCTAGCTCCCCGTGTTTTGCCCTCTCAAAAGTTATACTAGTTATAATCCAGAAGTATTAAAATATTAATACCCTTTTTAAAAAAATATAGTGAAATATTAAATGTTCTATCTTTTTTCTACTGTGAGAACTAGGTGGGGTTTTCCCCAGAGTTCAGGGGTCTCTCTGATTCAATGTGCCTTGATTCTGTTTATGTGTTCTCTATGTGTTTGTTTTAAAATCCAGACAGAGGAACACTCTCTCTGCATGGTCAGACTTGCTGTCATATCTTTGTATTCTGACTGACCAATCCTCTTTCCTTTCTCTTTTTTTCAATTTTTGGATCTTTTTCTTTTTCCAAAAACCCATGATTCAGACCCACAAGAGATTTTCCTGGAAATCATGTTGTTTTTTTGGGAAAGAAGGGGTTCTATTATTTTGTCTTATCTTCTATTTTTTGTTTTTTTTCTGTCTGATTGTCTAACAGAGTTTTACTTACTGAATTGGCAAATTATACTTATAAGAGACCTAGTAAAAATTGAAATTATTCCTGAAATTATTTTGCTTGGCTGGTTTTATTTGAAGAGTTTATGGAAAAGGATAATGGAACAGTATATTAAGGAATGAGTAAGTAGTTCAGTCTGAGTAATGGGTTCTGAAAAGGTTTGGATAGAGAAAATAGAGTTGCAAGGAAATATGAAAAGGCATTATAGAGACTGTTAGGGTTTTTTAACCATTTGTGAAGTCGAGAAGTTGGTTCAAGCATGTGGAAAGAAAGTCTGAGCAGTTTTGACATTGTATTAAGAGATGGATTTTGGGAACTTTGAAAAGTAATCTACAAATCAATGTAGTAAGAGAAGAAAGTATAGAGAGATATGTGTTCAAATGAAGATTGGGATAATCTGAAAATTGCATTAAACCACCACTTTTACAATATCTGGTAGTGAATTGATTGGAAAAGTAATAATCCCCATCAAATGAAAAGTTTTGATTTGAATGCAATTGCCAAATAATTGTTAATTGTTTCTTCAAATTGTTTAAATCTAAAATGTGTAATCCTGTGAACAAAGTTATCTGAAAATACATGTAACTGAATTAAGGAATCTGTATTCATAATAATAATAACAATTCTTTAGTTATAATATTTTTTGGCTCCTTCAGAGTCATAAGGAGGAAAAAGAACTATAGGAAAACTAGACTCCTGAGTTACATGTTTTTACCCAAGCTTTATAATTGATAAAAGAATTTGCAAACTTTTATATTTTGAAAAAGAGAATATATGAGTTTTGGAATTTATAAGATTATTAAGAGAACTACAAAGAAAATCTTGTAATCATAAAAATTTTTAGAAACATACGGTCTTAAGAATTTTACATTTCAAAGTTTCAGAGTGTAAAGGGAATATACTTTAAATTGAAAATGTGATTATGTACAGTTAATAAATTATATAAGAACAGATTCAAACAATTTTTTTGAAAATTTAAAATTGTGTTAAAATAACAAAATATGAATGAAAGTGTCATCCATCACATTTGTAAAGATTTGTTATAAGAAAATTAGAGAAATCCTAGCTAACAGATTATATTTTTCAAGGTCTTTTTGACCCAGAGAGTTTGTGAAAAGCTTTGTTTTTCCATATCATGCTTATGATATTATATCTATTAAAATTATATATGTATAACAGTGGCTTTGATAAAAAAATTTACATTGAGTTTTTTGAAATTAATATTTCCAATAATATTGGATATATATGACTCTGGGAGAGAGTAAGACTGATGACTTTATGAAGCCTTATTCTCTCTTCCAGAGTCATAGAAGTCAAGTGGCAAAAGTTAAAAAGACTTAGGTTAACCTGGGATGCTGTTGATGACCTTAGTGTCTTTGATGTGTCTGACCAAGCTCTAAGTTCCACAGTGCCTGCTTCAGCCGCTTTCGTGGCCATTAAAATAAATTTTTCTCATCCTCCCTTTCAGGTGAATTAGATCTTCACATTCTTGGGGGAAATCTTCATATGCTTGGTAGACATCACCCTAACCCACCAATGGATTTGATGCCTATTAGTCATCCTTAAGTGATTTAGTCCATTTTGTTTGTTTTTTGTTTGTTTTTTAACCAGGTATGGCTGCTAATTCTTAGAACAAGTGAGAGTTGAATGTAAAGTAGATACAAAGATGGATAAGCAGCCCTAAAGGCTCAGCAGACCCTTACACAAGAGTTTCTAGTCCTCCCTAGACATGTAATATACCCCATCATTTCCACAAAAGTAGAACCTTACTTTCCAGAATTCTTGTTTCAGAGAAAAATAAACAGAAAGTATAAGAGCTTAACAGAAGCTGCTGACTATGAAAATGCATTGGAATGTGTGGGATTTAGTCTCTCCCACTTTCTGCATCAGATGGAATTTAATTTCTCATTCAGCACCTTAACCTCTGCAGGATCCTGAGCCTGCCAACTCAGTATGTGACTTTTCTCCACTTAACTGGACAGGTTCTTACTAGACCACAGCATAGACCAAAGTCTGGATCACCTAGCCACATTCACATGCTGGGGTAGAGGCAGACCTAGGCACAGATAAAGAACCTTCCCATTGCACCTTCAAAAGTCCTACATACCAGCTACTTTCATGCATTTCCAATATGGGTCCCTGGGAGAAGGCTTTAGGACTTATCTTTTCCATTTGACTTCAACACAAGCACTTTCAGGGAGATGTAAATACAGGGAGAAATTAAGAAAATCTCAGAAACCCAAAGGACTGTAATACCTACATTATGAAAAAAATACAGCAAGATCAATTTCTTTTTAAAAAAATAGATGAGCTTAATCTATCAGTGTTTAAATTTTTCTTGACCTATAACTCAAGATGGGAAAGTTAAGAAGAAAGGAAAGAAAACAGAGAATAGGAGTGGGATTTGACTCTATATAGAGACTGAATTTGAAAAGAAATATTCACTCTGTCCAGTGGTCAATTAGTGGTTTCTGCCCTTTGGCTTTCCTTAACACTTATGATTACATTTTTTTAGAACTGTGGTATCATGCTGAAATTTTTTAAAATGTTAATGGAAAGAGATAGTTTTGATATTTTAATTTTTTATGTCTTTTATTTATAGTTTAAAGTTGAAATATTTTAATGTTCTTTATATTTAGAATACAATGAAGACATGAAATTATGAAATAAAAATCGAATTCAGAAAATGTAAAATTATATTTATTGTGAATTGAATGAAGTTGCAAAAGTTGACACTATTAAATAAAATTAAATATTTTGACAGAACAATCTTTTTCATCTTTACCTTAGTAACACTAGAATAATATCATATTCAATAAGAAAGAGAGAAGCAGGAAAGAAAATGAAAAGAAAAGTCTATGAAACGCAAGTGTGGAATTGAAACCACCCCATTTTAGCTTTGATACCTTAACAAGGTAGGAGTATTTTTATATGAATCAAACAATTAGAATGTGAACAGTGACTGTGTCTGTGCTGAATCAAAGTCATTGTTGAGAGACTGGGTCAGATGTGAAATAATTTATAAGTCAGAAGCTATTTCACAACCCTGGGGGAATATTCTTCAGGTCAGAATTCCAGAAGCTGAAACAATCATTTTCATTGCATCTTTGAGAAGAAAAGGAAGAAAAACTAAGCTATGGCAAATATGGGAAATATGAAGGATAATTGGCTCCAATTATGTAGAGGGGAGGATCCTTGCTGAAGAAAATACCAAGGAAAGTTCATATCTTTTTCTGTTTCTCCTCTGGATGTTTTTCTATACAAAGACTATTAATATTATCTGATGTTTCATTACTCAAATTTTTACATGAATTTTACCTCAACCACAGAGAGACCAAGAGTGCATCAAGGGAGAATCCCTCTTGTTGGTTCTTACCTCCCCTCAACAAATATACAATCCACATGGATTAGGTCTAAGTTACTACTTGATATACATGCTTCCCTATTATGCCAATCTTTCTAGCATTACTATCACAGAATCTTAGAGTTGGAGGGATGGCTACAGAGGTCAGTACAATGCAAACCTAAATAACAATTCCTTCTATGACATACTCAGTGAATATTTGCTTGAAGATTTTAAGTGAATAGGCACCATTACCTTCTAAGGGAAGTCATTCCATTTTGTATAGCTTTACATTCTAAGAATGTGGGCTTGCATATCTCTGGCATGGGTCTGTCACCATTGCAGGGTCTTTATCTGATCCTAGATCTTTTGTGCAGGTGGCTCCCTACATACCCTCTTTGTATGCATAATTCTTTCTTTAGGTTCCACATATAAGAGATTTGACCACAATCACATAATTAGTAAGTGTCCCAGGCCAGCTTTGAACTTGGCAAGATGAGTCTATCTAACTCAGGTTTGGCACTCTAGCTACTGTGTCACCCAGCTGCCCTGTTTCCTCTGTTATCATTAAGCAGATAGTTTCTTATGCATTTCAAGAGTCTTCCCTGAATGGGACATATCTAAGATCAGTTAATGGTATAAGAAATTTCTGTTTTGCCATAGTCTGTGGAGAGAGTTTGCTCAATTAAAGCTGGGGAGTTGGGCCCATGCAAGCAGCCCTACACAGGTCTAGCATACTCATGAAAAATTAATATTTGTCCTTCATTTTCAAAGAAGACCATGACATCAGAGAGGTGTTGCTATGACAAGCACATGAATTAGATTTAAGTGATGGGGGTACTGTACTAAGTCTCCAGTTTCACTGTCTATTCCAGAGCCATCTGGATCCAGTGGCCTGATATGAATCAGGACAACTGGAGATGGCCCTAGATGTGAGGGGAATCAGGGTTAAGTGACTTTCCTAAGGTATGGGGCAGCTAGGTGACACAATAGATAGAGCACTGGTCTTGGGGTTAAGACAGGAGTTCAAATTGGACCTCAGACACTTGATGTGAAAAATTATTTGCACAGCAACTATACAAACTGATTTCATTAACAAATTGAATGAAGATTTTTTTTTATTATGAAAGAGATACTTTTTTGTGTTTGTGAAATTGCAAATTGACACTCTACTTTACTTTTTTTATTATTTTCAACTTATATGTTAATGTTCAGTCAACTCTGTATTATTAATTGGTCCCTTCATTATGTTGACTTTGAACTTCCTTTAGTCTATAACTTAAGTTGCTTCTGGTGAAATTTGAAAATTGATATTCCATGATTAATCATTAATTGAGAATTGTATCTAATGGGAGTATCTAATCAGAATGAATATTTGTGAATCAAATTCAAACTTGATTATATATGCTTGCCTTAAACATTATTTTATAGAGAACTCTTCATAGAGTTAGCACTCGCAGGATGGTCAGGAAAAGAGGTACAAGAACATTCTCATGAACTTTGAAATTGACTGTATGGGGGCTGCTAGGTGGTGCAGTGGATAGAGTACTGGCCCCAGAGTCAGGAGGACCTGAATTCAAATCCAGCCTCAGAAACTTAATAATTGCCTGGCAATGTGACCTTGGGCAAGTCACTTAACCCTATTACCTTGCAAAACCAAAAAAAAGTGTAACCATGTAAAACATTCCTACAGTATTCATGTTATAAAAGTAAACATAACCCCCATACAAAGAACTAAAACCTCAAGAAAAATAAAGTAAGAAAAAAAAGTATACTTCAGTCTATATTTTGACACCATCAGTTCTATCTTTGGGAAGGATAGCATTCTTATCATAAGTCCATCAGAAAAATTGCTTCAACATTTTTTCCCATAGTATATTTCCCACAGTGTAGCATATTTCCCTCAAACCTATTCCCCCCATTTCCATTTGTTCAAATCTCTATCTCCTTTCATCTTGTCTCTCCTCAAAAGTGTGTTGCATCTGAATACCCTCTCCTACTATCTTCTTTGTCTTCTATAACCTATACACCCCCCTCCCCCTCCTTTCTCCCATCCCTTTCCTCTCCTATTTTTCTCTAGGGTAAGATAGATTTCTAAACCCAATTGAGTATGTATGTTATTCCCTCTCTGAGCCACTTCTGATGAGAGTAAGGTTCACTTACTCTCACTCACCTTCCCCTTCTTCCACTCCATTGCAAAAACTTTTTCTTGCCTTTTTTATGTGAAATAACTTTCCCCATTATTGCCTTTCCCTTTCTACCAATACACTCCTTTCTCTCCCATTAACTCCATCTTTTTAATATCTTATACCTTCAAATTCAACTCACACCTGTGCCTTGTCTTTATATGCTTCTTCTAACTGCCTTATAAATGAGAAGGTTCATATGAGTTATCAATATCATCTTCTAAACAGGAATACAAACAGTCCAACATCATTAATTACCTCATGATTTGCTCCTCGTGACTAACTTCACTATACCTCACCTGAGTCCTGTACTTGGAGATCAAACTTTCTGTTCAGCATTGGTCATTTCATCAGGAAAGTTTGAAAGTTCCCTATTTCATTGTACATACATTTTTGCTGGATAGTTGATTCTTGGTTATAGTCTAAGGTCTTTTGCCATCCGGAATATCATATTCCAAGCTCTACAATGTAGTAGTTGCTAAATTTTGTATTATCCTGACTGTTGCTCCATGATATTTGAATTAGTTCTTTCTGGTTGCTTGTAATTTCTTCTCCTTATCTCAGAAATTCTGAAATTTGACTATCATATTCCTGGCAGTTTTCATTTTAAGATCTTTCAGGAAGTGACTGGTGGATTCTTTCGATTTCCATTTACAGCTTCTGAGATATCAGGGTAGTTTTCTTGGAGAATTTTTTTTCTTAGTTATTTTTTCTTTTTTTTAATTTTTATTAAAGATATTATTTGAGTTTTACAATTTCCCGCCTATCTTGCTTCCCTCTTCCCACCCCCACCCCCACAGAAAGCACTCTGTCAGTCTTTATTTTGTTTCCATGTTGTACCTTGATCCAAACTGGGTGTGATGAGAGAGGAATCATATCCTTAAAGAAGAGAAGTCTAAGAGGTGACAAGATCAGACAATAGGATATCTGTTTTTCTCTAAATTAAAGGGAATAGTCCTTGAACTTTGTTCAAACTCCACAGCTCCTTATCTGGATACAGCTGGCACTCTCCTTTGCAGACAGCCCAAAATTGTTCCTGATTGTTGCACTGATAGAATGAGCGAGTCCTTCAAGGTTGAACATCACTCCCATGTTGCTGTTAGGATGTACAGTGTTTTTCTGGTTCTACTCATCGCACTGGAGAATTTTTTTTGAAAAGTAATGTCTAGTGCCATTTTTTGGTCATGACTTTCAGGTAGTCTGATAATTTTAAAACTATCTCTCCTGGATCTCTTTTTCCAAGTCAGTTGTTTTTCCCAATGAAATATTTCATATTTTCTTCTAGCTTTTCATTCCTTTGGTTTCATTTTATTGTTTCTTGATTTCTCACAAAGTCAGCAGCTTCCTTTAGCTCCAGTCTACATTTGATGAAATTATTTTCTTTAGGAAACTTTTATATCTTCTTTTTCCATCTGAACAATTCTGCTTTATAAGGCATTCTCCTCACTGGTCTTTTGAATTGCTTTTTCCATTTGACACAAATTGGTTTTTAAGATGTTATTTTCATAAGTATTTTTTTGTATTTCATTCAACAAGTTGCTGACTTAGTTTCATGATTTTCCCACATCACTCTCATTTCTCTTACCAATTTCTCCTCTATCTCCCTTATTTGATTTTCAAAATTGTTTTTGAGCTTTTCCATAGTCTGAGATAAATTCATATTTTTCTTGGAGGCTTTGGATTCAGAAGCTTTGACTTTGTCATCTTCTTCTGAGTATGTATTTTGATCTTCCATATTACCAGTAACTGTCTATGGTTGGATTTTTCCCCCTTCTGTTGTTTGCTCATTTCCCCAACCTATGATTTGATTTCATCTTTTTGTTAAGGTAGGACTCTGCTTCCAGGGTGGAGGATGCACTGTTCCAAACTTCTGAGGATTTTTGCAGCTGTTTTTAGAGATATTTTTAGGGACCTACAAATATTCAATTCTTCCAAGATTTTTTTTTAGTTTTTTTTTTTTTGCAAGGCAAATGGGGTTAAGTGGCTTGCCCAAGGCCACACAGCTAGGTAATTATTAAGTATCTGAGACCGGATTTGAACCCAGGTACTCCTGACTCCAGGGCCGGTGCTTTATCCACTGCGCCACCTAGCCACCCCTCTTAAAAGGTCTTATGAGAGATCATGACTACTTTCCGGGACTGTGCTCTGATCTGTGGGTGTCCATAAGAACTCCTTTCTTTCCTGGAACTGTGAGGAAAGTCCCTGCTCTGCTACAGTAATAAGCTCTGTTGTGCTTCTGCTCCTCTTCCTGGGACTTTTGCCCCGGACTATGACCCATATTGTGGCCAAATCAACCTTTCTCAGTGATAGCCAAGAGATCCCTGCAATCTCCTTATGATCCCTCCAGAAACAGCTGCTTGATGATGATTCAATGGCTCCCTAAGCCTGCACCTGGTTTGCTGGGGTTGGGTCTGTACTGTTGAGACCTGTGCTAGATAGTACTCTAAGCTCACCCTAGTATGGCAGAATTTTTCTGCTGAACTTCCAAATTGTCTTTAGCAATCCCTGGGCTGACAAGTCTGGAAACCACTTCTGCTGCCACTAATCCAGTCACTCTGCTGCAAGCTCATCCCACTAATCCTCCAAGTTGACTTGGACTGAAAATTGTTTTTACTTTTTGAGGTTCTATCACTTTAGAATTTGGTTAGAGACATTATTTAAAGGTGTGGTATAGTTTGGGGAAGAGACTCAGGAGAGTCTCTGCCTTTATTCTGCCATCTTGATTCTGCCTCCATAATTTCAGGTCTTCTTGATCACAATACACTATTCTTGGATTTCTCCAAAAGTGAACTATCTAATTACTCTAATCCTGCCAATAGAAGAAAATTAAATGATTTCTCTTAAATTCTTGTGTGTACTGACCACCTCTAATCCCATTGTATCAAAGGTCATTGGTTGTGCCACATGTTGGAGGGGGGAGATTCACATTGGGAGTGGGGTGGGAATTCTGTCTTAACTGATAAGGTACAAAGATACTGAGTTTGGAAGGAGCCATCCCTGGACATACCTTCCAGTAGGTGTCTAATTTTCAGCTCCATCCTAAATTGGAGGCCACTCCTTTCCTGTGATGGCTAAGCCAGAAGTAGCTTTTCAGATCCTGCCTTCTGATAGCTATATCTTTGGGGATTTGACTCTCCAGCCAATCTTCCCATACCTGCCCGTGTAATAAGAGAATTTATAGAAAAGTTAATAAATGTATATGCTAACCTAATTCTGTTTGGCTCTTTCTTGAGGCCAAACTCTGGAGGTTTACTTAGTCTCTTATTATGATAAACTCTGAAGATTAACACAAATATAATCTAATTATTATTTTTAACTTCAAACTCACAGAGGACCTCTCAGGGCTTTTTAATTGTGGTCTTCTAGAGATAATGCTGTCTAATCTGTTACTGATGAGTTTTGTGCTGAGAACCTTAGGCAGACCAGAGGAAGACAACCATCAGGAAATAGATTTAGGATTTATGGAGACTTTGGTATTCCCAAAGTTGTATCCTAAAACTGTTCACCACCCCTACTCACCAGCTGCATGTATTTCTGGTTATATAAATCCCCCAAATTGTTGATTAGTAGTCTCTAGAGGGTAATTGAAACGTACAGGTAATTGTATGTCAGGATGTAATGAGTTCTAAGAAATGATTCTCTTAATAATTCTGTACTATTCTTGTCTTTTTTTTTTTGATTGATTGTTGTATTCAGAATACTCTATAAAAGACTCTACAAAGCCAAGAGAATATTGCACACTGTAACAGCAACATTTTGTGTGATCAACTAAGGCAGCAATTCAATGATCCTAGACAATTTCAAAAGACCCATGATTGGAAATGCCATCCACAGCCAGAGTAAGAACTATGGAATCTGAAAACAGATCAAAGCATATTATTTTTACTTGTTTTTGTTTTTTCCTTCTTTTCTTTCTTTTTTGGTTTTCCCTTTTATTTTGATTATTCTTTCACAGCACAATGAATGTGGAAATAAGATTACTATGATTGTACATGTATATAATCTATATCAGATTGCTTGCTGTGTTGGAAGGAGAGGGGAGGCAGTAAGAAAAATTTGGAACTCAAAACATTAAAATAGTGAATGTTGAAAACTGTTTTAACATGTAATTGGGAAAAATAAAATGCTATTAAATGTGAAAAAAGAGACTCTAAGTACAAATGGAGACATTTTCCTTACTTCCTATTTCAAAGTTAGTGAGTTCAAGTAAACAAGAATTTATTATATGTGCCGGGCACTGAGCAATGTCCTGAGAGAAAATAATTTTTTTTAATACATAGCTACTTTTCTTGTAGATGTGTTATTCAATTTCTTAAGTAATTTAGAAAAGAAAAAAAAAAGGTTGACACAACCAAAACAACTAAAAGGAACTTCCCCCACCCCAACACAGTTCGGGGCTTTTTGAGAAGTCCTATAGTATTGTGACCAGTGTATTCTGAGGCACAGAAAGGAATTATAGAAAGCACAAGAATGTCTTTAAATACCATCTGACATATGGATGGTAATAAAGCATTATTTAATTACCATATGAGAAAAGGTTCATTGTAAAAACTTGTTTATTTCATCTTTTCTCTCTCTGCTTCCATTTTCAAAGCAAAATAGGGAGCTGTGAAATGATCAATTCAAGAGCTATAATTATCTTGCAGTTTGAATTTGGATAATGCTACTTAGTAAACCTAATGACACAAAATGTGACAGTTTGAAAATGTAAAACTATTTAAGAGACATGCTTCTTTGAATGCATGCCTCAGCAGGATGAAAAGGAAAGAATATTTCTGAACCTTAAACAAGATTTGAAAATGTGCTTTCCTCCCCCCCCCAGCTCCACCCTGTGCAGTACTATTCACCTGAGATTTTGAGTCTTCAATACAACCCATGCAGTTTGACTAAATAAATACCTGTGTACCACAGAAAGTGACATTTTCAATATGCAGTTGTATAAAGTAATATTCAAAAGCATTTCACATACTTTATACATGACTAGTCCTAGCTCAGAGTGTTAACCTAGAAGTAACCAAAACTAAGTTCCTGTGTTTCCCATTTGATTTACAAGAAAAACATTTAATCAGAGATTATTTTCTCCCCCAGAGTGGTTGATTAGATAATCCCTTTACAATTAACACCCAAAGTTCTATATAATAATTTTCCTCCCATTTTAAATACAAATAGTTGTAAGCAAATATTATAATCCTAACTTGCAGTTGATCCAAATTGGTCCTTTGAGGTATTTTAGTCCTTAATTATATAGCAACCTTACAATCAAGATCAGAAGAAATGCAGAAAGCTGGGAAACAATTTTTACAGCTAATATTTCTGATAAAGGGCTCATTTCTAAAAAAAAAATATATATATATATATATGTATATATATATATATATATACAGAGACAGAGAGAATTGAGTCAAATTGATAAAAACACAAGTCATTCTCTAATTGCTAAATAGTCAAAAGATATGAACAGGCAATTTTCAGATGAAGATATTAAAACTATCTATAGTCATATGAAAAAACTATCCACAGTCATATGAAAAATCATTATTAATGATTTAAAACAACTTTGAGTTGCCACCTCACATCAATCAAATTGACAAAAAAAAGGGAAATGATCAATGTTGGAAAGGATCAGGGAAAACTGGGACAACAATGTAGAGTTGTGAACTGATCCAACCATTCTGGAGAGCAATTTGGAACAATGTCCAAAGGGCAATAAAATTATGTATACCCTTTGATCCAGCAATTCCACTACTAAGTCTATATCCTAAAGAAATCATTTAAAATATTTACAGATGCTCTTTTTGGAGAAGCAAAGAACTGGAATTTGAAGGGGAATGACTGAACAAGTTATAGCATATGACTGTTATAGAGTAGTATTGTTTTATAAGAATTCATGAGTGGCAGGACTTTAGAAAAGCCTGAAAAGACTCCCATGAACTGATGCTGAGTGAAGTGAGTAAAACCAGGAAAACATTGTTCAAATTAACAGCAACATTGTGAGATGATCAACTATGATGGACCAAGCTCCTCACTACAATTCAGTGATCAAGGACAATTCTGAGAGACCTACTATAGAAAATGCCCTCCGTGTTCCCAGGAAAAAACTATGCAATCTGAATGCAAAGCAAAGCATATTTACTTTTTTATTTACATATTTACAATATTTACTATATTTAAATAAATACATATTTACATATTTATAATAAATACTATATTTATTTTTTGTTTGTTTATTTTTTTACTGTTTACTTTTTTAAAGAGGGATTTTATTTATTTTGAGTTTTACTATTTTTCCCCTATTCTTGCTTTCCTCCCCCTACCCCCACAGAAGGCAGTTGGTTAGTCTTTACATGGTTACCATGGTATACATTGATCTAAGTTGAATGTGATGATAGAGAAGTCATATCCTTAAAGAAGAAAAATAAAGTTTAAGAGATGGAAAAATTATGGGTTTTTTCCCCTAAATTGAAGGGAATAGTCTTTGGTCTTTGTTCAAACTCCACATATGGTATTCTTCATCCCAGATAATCCAAACTTGTCCCTGATTGTTGCACTAATGGAATGAGCAAGTCCATCAAGGCTAATTGCTATATTTACTTTTACAATTTTCTTTTATGTTTTTCTTTCATTCTCATGGTTCCCCCCTTATTTCTAATTCCTTTCACAACATGACTAATATGGAAATATGTTAAACATGATTGTACATATACAACCTATATCAGATTGTTCAAAACTATGGGGAGAGTAGAGGGGGAAGGAGGGAGGTTGAAAAAATGTGGAATTCAAGAGTTCACAAAAGGATGAATGTTGAAATTACCCTTGCTTGTAATTGGAATTTTTAAAAAATTATATATGAACTTCTAGAAGCTCTAAGATCTATAACTTTGATGCTTCTTTACACAATTTGCATCCTTTATACCTTTTAGAACAATGCCTGGGACATCATAAATATGTACTGAAGAAATGTTTGAGTGAATGAATGCAATAATCAAGGCTAGTTCTAGGAAAATTGTTAAGTAGACCAAATGTATTTCCAACCTCTTTATTCATTTTTGGTGTTTCCTACTAATGCTTTCATTATTTCCACTTATATAAAATATATCTTTTTAGCACTAGAATTAAATATAAGAATTGAACTAATTCAATGATCATATTTTATAAATGAGGAAAATGAGACCAAGAGAAATTACAGAGTATAAGTTCTCAGAGAGACAAAAGTTAATGTGAACTACTGAAAATTGGTACAATTGGCATAACCACAATCCTAGGTGTCCTAAACTAACTAGAGACTGACCCTGCTCCCATTTCTATCCATTAGCTTACTATGGCACAGTTAGGTTTCCTTCTTCATTGCCCCTTATTCCTCAATTCCTGGTTAGGCAATTCAAAGAATACTGATTCAGTGGTCTACACTACCCCTTTTTTACACTACCCCTCTTGCTTCATGGGTAATAAGACATTCTCCTTTTAGTTCTATATCATCTCTGCCTAAAACACTTTATAAAGTAGAGCCTTGAGTGATTGTGGTGGGGATTGAGTCAAAGGTTACATAGGCTGTATCAGCTTGCCCATGGAGTTGGAGACAATGGTAGCTAACCTCCTGCCCAGGCTCTTTCCCACTGGCATGTTTTTCTCCCTTCACTGTCATCCCTTTGTGGCAGTGATGCTCTTCCAGAAGAGCTTCTTCCCCTTTTACCTGGCAATTAGTCAGCACCCAGGGAAATAGAAGCAAATATCTAGAGATTAGTAAAGTGAAATGAAATGGACCTAATTAGCTTCTTGGCTTCTATTATAGCATTAGGTTGCTTACCATGCCAAATAGCAACAACAATAATTAACCTTGAGAGCTAACAAAACACATAAAGGACTGTATATTTTGCTTAAAGGAAATATGAAAGAAAAGGGCCGTTTTGCTTTATACTTCTGGTGGTGTGTTTTAAAGGCTTCGTGTTTGGAATTAGTAAATAACAACTAGGCAAATATAAATTGCAAATGGGTTCCTGTCTAGAAGAGTCAGCATAAGGATTAGAGGAGAACATGCCCACTCTTGGTTATTAGGAAGAATCATGTAGTCCTTGAAAAAATAGGAGTGCTCTGAAGATGAGTCAAAGAAAAATGACGTAAAGAAACAAAGGGAGTATCAGGAATATGGAATGTGGATGCGACAGAGTTGAAACTCACTCAGAAATGAATTGACTTGCCCAAGGCCACCCAGCTAGTGTTAAAGACAGGTCTACCTGAATCCAAATCTAGTGGTTTTGTGAATTTTTTTTATTGATGTAATTTGGTTTTATATTACAAACACTTACTGATTACTCTCACTCTTATGAGTAATCAAAAACAAGCAATATAGTGACCTCAACTGAAGGCACAGACAGCATTTTCCATCTCTAGTACTTCCCTACCTCTCTACATTTTTAATAAACAGAAATCTATTTTCTTTCTCTCTTCTTCACCCCCATCCCTGTGGGGGGAAAAGGGAAGGAAAAATAAATTCTTGTAACTAATATTCAGAGCCAAATAAAACAAATTCCCTTAATGGTTATATATAAAATGGAAAACGTTTCATCTGTCCTCCAGAATCAAGAATGGTCATTGTATTGATCATAGTTCTCACAAATTTCTGTCATTTGGTTTTACAGAGTTGTTATTGTATAAATAATTTTTCTGGTTCTGCTCATTTCATCTTTTATTAGTTTATGTGAATCTTCAGAATCATTCATTTATTATACTATTGGTGAGTTAGTATCAATTGTTCTGGTTCTGATCACTTCATTTGAATCAGTTCATCTAAACCAGTGGCATCAACAAAGAGAAATGGGACCCCTAATCTACACATAAGAATATCTGCTGGTTGAATATTGATTTAGCTTTGACGTGCAATGTTATTTATTCTAATGTATTTTATTTATTTACATCTTTCAAATTTACATTTTAACATGGATCAAATCCCATTTGAGAGTGACCTTAACACCTCTGATATAAATCTCTTGATTTTTTTTAAATCTGTTTCTTAATTTCTTATAGTCAAATAGTAATTCATCATATTCACAGCCTACACTTTGTTCATCTATTCCTCAGCTGTTGAACAGTTTCCTTAGTTTTTAGTTGCTGTCATAAAGAGAGCTGCTATAAATAATTTTGAACATAAAGACTCTTTTCCTCTTCCTTTGATCTCTTTTGGGGATCCACCTAGCATTGGTATAGCTGAGTCAAAGGACAATTCAGCCGGAGCTTTTTCTATTATACCTCACTGTCTCCATGAAATAAGGCTCTTGTGGGCGTAGGAAACCTGGGTAAAGGCAAAGGAAGCAACTTCTCATTCTCTAGGAGACGGTGATGTGAATCTATCAGATGAGAGGTCCTTCAATAATGATTAGAGAAAGAAAAGATCAGTAGAAGTGATGCCAAGGATTACCAAAATCAATCTAACCCACACAAAGAGATCAGCTGTCTTCCCAAGGAAAGACAGAGAATCTTTTCAAATCTGACACCCACTATCCACTTCTGGGTATTCATTGTGTGTGTATATGAATGGGGAGGTAAGGGGGAAAATGCCAGAGAGGAGAGCAAGTGATTCGACAAGAAGAAAGTTACAAAACAAAACCCCAAAACCCTAAAAACCTTGGGGACTAGAGATAGTCTTTTCCTCTGATTGAAGGAGAGAATTCAGAGAAAGGTACAGCTGGATAAGAAGTTAGATCTGAGAAGAGGATTGGCTATAGCCTAAAATATTAGGATGGCAGTTTTTGGTCAGGGATTGTTGTTCAGTTGTATTCAACACTTCATGACTCCAGGGACCATAACTTGCCAACACTATCTATGGGGTTTTCTTGGCAGAAACTCTGGAGTGGTTTGCCATCTATTTCTTTAGTGGTTTATGAGAAATAGAGGTTAAGCAACTTACCCAAGGTCACACTGCTAGTAAGTGTCTGAGGTTAGATTTGAACTCAGGTTTCCTAAATCCATCTCCAGCTGAACCATCTAGCTGCCTTTTGGTCAGGGATAGAGTACACTTAAAAAGGACCAATATGAACATATTTGTCAGTTGTCTTATGAATCAATTCAAAAATATTTTATGCAGAAAAGGAGAAGGTGGGAAAAATTGTTCAAATTAATTCACTAATAGTAATAATAATAATAGTAATAATAATAATTAGTAGTCATATAGTTCTTTATGATTTGAAAAATATATATTTTCCAATTTGATTCTTGAAACTACCCTGTGAAGTTGGTGCTATTATTATCTTTATGTAAAAGATAAGAAAACCAAGGTTGAAAGATATTAAATGATTTGTCTAGGATCACAAAACCCCTGAGAATTTGAGTCAGGATTTGAACTTAGATCTTTTGGACTTCAGGCCCTGTCCTACTCAGCTGATTCTAGTTTGCCCTGTAGAAAGTAGCATATCCAACATGGCAAGATGAATGAAAATCCATAGAGGTAAAATTTCTGGGAAATTTTAATAATCAATTTATTAATTAGTCTAGCAAATAATCAATATATTGATGGTTATTGGTTTTAGTATTCAAGGATTCATAATGGAGAGGCTTTAATATATTGTACAGTGAGCAATTAATGAGAGGGTAGACATATTACTAAGAAGGTCAGCTAAAAGTCTAGCTCCTCCAGCTGAGAACGTAGTCTGACCATGAAATTTGGCAACCTCTAGCAATGTGAACAAAGGATTCCATACCCAGATGATTCTGATTAGTTTTCTCCTTCACTGATTGGGTTATTCTAAACTCCAATGGGGGGGTGGTACAAGGTCATGGGTTTAAAGTTTGGGGGCTAGTATTCATCTAGATTTGGTTCTGTTTATACTCTAAATAGAAATAAGGTCTCCTAGTTGAGTGGGGTCTCCCTCCAAGATTGAAAAGTTTGTTTCCAGAGTAGTAGGGCTCATCTCATCCAGCAGCAAATATCTTCAGAGACTGACTGACCGACCTACAAGTATATTAATGAGGAAATAGAAACACTTTCATCCTAACTTAATAACTGGTTATTAAAATAATAGAAAATGATCATTTTTTCAATATATGAATAGAAAAAGAAAGGATAAGAGATAAGAGATGATATCCATTGATATTAATAATAATAATAGTATTTATGCAGCTTTATGTGGACAGAGTTTTAAGTTTTAAAGAATGCTTTACATATTTTTATCTCATTTGATCCCATCTCGCAATAACCCTCTAAGGAGATTACTCTTATTATTTCCTTTTTACAGATGAAACTGAAGCAAACATAGGCTAAGTGACTTGCCCAAGGTCATCCAGGTAATAACTATCTGAGGGTGGATTCTTGTCTTTCTGACTACAGCTATAGAGTTTAGCAAAGAGTCATCAACAAAAAAAAATTATGGCTTCACATATCTATCCAAATTCAAAAAGTAAAGGTAATCATTTTTTTATTCATTTGTTTCATCTGTGATTATTTGGGATTTTCTTAACAATGTGTAGTTTTTCATTTTCTTTTTCAGCTCATTTTATAGGTAAGAAAACTGAGGTAAATAGGGTTAAGTGATTTATCCAGGATCATACAAGTAATAAGTAATAAGAGTCAGATACCACATTTGAACTTAGTTCTTTCTGATTCTAGGCCCTACACTCTATTCACTGGACCATCTAGCTGCCCCATGAATCTCTACACATTCAATAAATATTGGACTTACTAGATAAACTGATGAAAAGAGAAAATTTGATATCACAGGTATTCATGAGACGTAGATGGATGTGATTCAGGCATAAAAGGGTGTGGTTCATTTAAAAGGGCATAGCATTGCCCATTAAACATAGGTGCTTACATGAGGAAACTCAGGAAGGTAAAGGGGAAACATTGGGGAAGAAGATTAGGATAAGGATTGATTCAGGGGACTTGAAAAACATTGTGAATTTATGGAATTATTAGAAGAGGATTTTAGGAAATAGATGAAAACCTTGGCATAGAAATATGATGAGGCACTTCAACTGTCTGGACAGCTGTTGAAACTCTCTGCCAAAAGCAATTCATGATTTGGCTTTATGATGATTTTATTGTTTAAAACAGAGTGAGAAAGGATCTGCTCTTAGGCTTCCAATTATGACTAACAAAGAGAAACTCTGGTGAAACTGAAATAGCAGGAACTTTTGAGGCAAGTGCCCACTCCATCATAGAGTTTGTGGTAGAAAAGAGACTAGACATGGTCCAACATGTTTCAAAAGTTCTGAGAAACTTGTTTTCAAGTGTTATAGGAAAGGACACATATGGACATCTAAGATTCAACATTTTACAGGAGAAGTTAGAGCTCGACTAGTAATATTTAATCTTTTTTTGTCAACATGGATCCATTTGGTAATCTGGTCAGTCACTCTGTTAAAGTGATGAGGGAAAAAAGAAATGCAAAATACAATGCTTACTCTCAGGGAGCTCGTAGTCAAATGGGGGAGATATCTACAACTACCTATGTACCAATAATATAGACAGGATGAATTACAGATAGTTTTGTAGGGGAGGCAATACATTAAAAGTTTCTCATAGAAGGGGATTTAGCTGGGACTTTAAGGAAACCAAAATGCAAAAATGAGAAGAGAAAGAATTCCAAGGATGGTGGGGGGGGGGGTCGGGGGTCGGGGGGGAGCACGCAGACAGTGAAAATGTCTGGAATTGGTAGATGGGGGATTTTGTAGGAGAAACAAGAAGGTCAGTGT
Organism: Macrotis lagotis; assembly: GCF_037893015.1. Taxonomy (NCBI): domain Eukaryota; kingdom Metazoa; phylum Chordata; class Mammalia; order Peramelemorphia; family Peramelidae; genus Macrotis; species Macrotis lagotis. The sequence goes on from NC_133666.1 coordinate 256,626,943, forward strand.
CACTGAATTGCAAAGAGTTTTAGGGCTATAAGGTTTTTTATTGAATAGGAAAGTGACAAGATCAGATCTTCATTTTAGGAAGATTAATTTGACATTGAGGACAGAATGAATTGGAGTGAGGAAAGAATTGAGGTAGGGTAACCAACCAGAAGTACTACAACAGTCTGGACAGGAAGGCCTGCTACAGGCTTGTGGCAATGTCAGAGGAGAGAAGGGGGCATATATATGAGAGATGCCATGAAGGGAAAATCAACAGGGCTTGGTAACAATTTGCATATGGGGGAGAGTGAAGAGTTAAAGATGAACATTTAGATGGCAGTGCTGTCTGCCAGGGATGATAGTTGCATTTCCAAATATTAGAGGAAGTTTGAAAGGGAAGAGATTTTTGGGAGGAAAAATAATGAATTCCGTTTTGGACATGTTGAATTTAAGATGCTTATCAGATATCCAATTCCTATGTCCAATAGACAGTTGGAAATGGAGCCTGTAGAATAAGAGATAAGGTAAGACTGAATGATTAGATCTGGTAATTATTAATATAGAGATATGATAATTGATTGTATAGCAGTCATTGAGATGACCAAATTGAAATGTATAGGGGGAGAATGGGAGAGGACCAAGGACAGAGACAAAGAGAGTGCCCACTTATAGCATGGAAGAAGATCCAGTGAAGGATTGTGGGAAGGAAGAGTCATACAGGTAGTGTAAGGAAAATCTTGAGAGAGGATAGGGGAAGATGATGATTGGCAGCAGCAGCAGCTAGAGGGAGGTCAAGAAAGATGGAGATTGAGAAAAGGTAGATCTGATCATTTAAAAATCCATGGTAACTTTGGAGAGAGCAATTTTGGTTGAATGATGTTAGAAGTCAAACTATAAAGAATGAAGAGAGCATGAGAAATCAAAATGGAGGTACCTATTGAGGAGTTTAGCAATGAAAGGAAGGAGATATTTGGGAATATAACCAGTTGGGATGGACAGATCAAGTGAAGCCTATGGAACAATTCTCAGAATGATATTTTAAAACATATACACTAGGGGAAAGTAAGTAGTGTGGTAGATAGAGCACTGGCCCTGGAATCAGGAGAACTTAAATGCAAATCCAGTCAAAGACATTTACTTGTTTGTCTTCTTTTAAATTTATTTTTAATCTCATTTTGTACAAATGTTTTTTTACATTAATAAAATATTCTTGTTTACAAGTAAACAAAATACCCCTCCTCCCCCATGAATATAGATAGACTTGCTGGGGCGAAAAAGGAAAGGGGAGAGAAAAAAAATTAAAATTAAAAAAAAATAATAGTAATAATTGTAGTTATAGCCAGGTGGCACAATGGACAAAGCACTAGCCCTGGAGCCACGAGCACCTGAGTCCATATCCAGCCTCGTAAACCCAACAATCACCCAGCCGTGTGACATGCAAGCCACACGACCCCACTGCCCTGCAAAATCCAAAAAAAAAAAGAAAGAAAAAAAAAGGACCCAAAATAAAATAAAATAGTAATAATAGTAGGGGTTGCTGGGTGGCAGACAGAGCCATTGGCCCTTCAGCCAGTAGCACCTGGGTCCAAATCCAGCCCCAGACACCCAAAGATCACCCTGCTATGTGGCCCCAGGCAGGCCATCCAGCCCCACTTGCCCTGCACCCTCCCCCAAATAATAATAACAAAAAATGTGCTTGAGTCTTTGTTCCAACACTAACAACTCTGTCATGGGTGGATCTCATTCTTTATGGTAAGTCCATCACAAAAGTTATTTCCATATTTTTCCACTGTTGCCATTGCTGATCGCAACTCCCTCCTTTCTTATTCCTCCACTACCATGTACTCTATTTTCTCTCTCCTTTCACTCTGACTCTGCTGTAGGGTCGCTGAGCGGCGCAGCAGACAGATCCCTGGTCCTGGGGCCAAGAAGCCCTGAGCCCCCATACCACCCCTTAGGCCTAGAATCCACCTGGCCCTGTGGTCCTGGGCAGGCCTTCCAATCCCAGGCCCTTCCAAGAAGTAAGAAAGAAAATGTGTTATATCTGGCCACTCTCCCGGCATGGTCCATCCTCTCCTACTTTATTCAAATCCCAACCCTTCCCCCTGCTCCCCCCCTCCTTCTTACTCCAGATGGCTATACCCCATTGAGTATATATGCTGTTTCCTCTCCTAGCCATCTCTGATGAGAGCAAAGGTTCCCTCATTCCCCCTTGCCTCCCCCCTTCCATATCATTGCAATAGCTCATTGCAATAAAAAAAAGTCTTATGTGAAATATCTTGGATTATTCCCCTTCTCCTTTTTCTTTCTCTCATTCCATTTCCCTTTTTTTCTATTGACTCCATTTTTACACCATATTTTATCTTCGAATTCAGCTTTCTCCTGTGGTTCAGCTATAAAAGCTCCCTCTACCTGCTCTATTAACTGAGAAGGTTCATATGAGTATTATCAGTGTCATTTTTCTATGCAGGAATACATGCAGTTCATCCTCATTAAGTCCCTCATATTTCCCCCCTCTCCTCCAATCTCCATGCTTCACCTGAGTCCTGTATCTGAAGATCAAACCTTCTGTTCAGCTCTGGCCATTCCAAAAGGAACCTTTGAAATTCCCCTGGTTCATTGAAAGTCCATCTTTTTCCCTGGAAGAGGACATTCAGCCTTGCTGGGTAGTTCATTCTTGGCTGCATTCTAAACTCTTTTGCCTTCTGGTATATTGTATTCCAAGCTCTCCGAGCTTCCAATGTAGCTGCTGCTAAGTCCTGTGTGATCCTGACTGCAGCTCCACGATATTTGAACTGTATCCTTCTGGCTGCTTGTAATATTTTCTCTTTAACTTCTGGAACTTGGCTATAATATTCCTAGGGGTTGGTTTTTTGGGATCTCTTTCTCTAGGGGATCGGTGGATTCTCTCCATTTCTATTTTGCCCTCTGCTTCTAGAATATCAGGGCAATTTTCCTGTAGTAATTCTTTGAAAAATGATGTCAAGGCTCTTTTCCTGATCATGACTTTCAGGTATTCCAATAATTTTTAAATTATCTTTCCTAAGTCTGTTTTCCATATCAGTTGTTTTTTTCAATGAGATATTTCACATTTTCTTCTAATTTTTCATTTTTTTTTTTGTTTTGAAGTATTGATTCCTGATTTCTGGTAAATTCATCAATCTCCCTGAATTCTATTCTTTGTCTGAAGGATTTGTTCTCCTCAGAGAGTTTTCTTATCTCTTTTTCCATCTGGCCAATTTTGCTTTTTAAAGCATTCTTCTCCTCAATAACTTTTTGAACTGTTTTATCCATTTGACCTAAGCTGGTTTTTAGCATGCTATTTTCTTCAGCATTTTTTTGGATTTCCTTGACTAAGCTGCTGACTTCATTTTCATGTTTTTCCTGCATCTCTCTCCTTTCTTTTCCAAGTTTTTCTTCCAACTCCCTCATTTGATTTTCAAAGTCTTTTTTGAGCTCTGTCATAGACTGAGCCCAATTTCTATTTTCTTGGAGTCTTTAGATGCAGGAGCTTGTGCTTCTTCATCTTCAGACTGAGTATTTTGATCCTTCTTGGGCTCATTTGCAAAATATTTCTCAATAGTCTTCCTTTTGTTTCTCTGCTTGCTCATTTTCCTGGCCTGGGGCTGGTTTTGGGGTGCTTCCTGAGCTTTTGGGACACTCCCACAGGGGTCTCAGTGTGTGAGGCTCTGTTCTCCCTCCTGGTCTGTGAATGACCATAAGCTCCCCGCTCTGCCACGGGGCAGAGGTGGGGGGGCCCTGTTGTTTTATGAGGGGGCCTAGACTGGGATCAGGATCTGAATGTGGTGAGAGCCCCAGAGTCCTGTTCCAGGGGCAGAGGACAGAGCTCAGCAGTCTCACTCTCTTCACTCCCCTCCCTCAGCTCAATGGGCTCATGCCCTGGGGGCTCCTGCTTACCAGCTCTGCCTGCTTCTGTTTCCTGGATCAGGGCTGGGGAAAGACCATGCTGCTTGCTGTTTGCCCTGAGGGCTGGGCTCCATGTGCTCGCTCTGGCAGAGGTCCCCCACTGTTACCCCACTTTGTGCCCGGTGCTCCTTGGGGTGCAGCTCAAGAGACTCCCCTGCTGCTGTGAGCTGAGACTCCCCGCGCCCTGGGGCTGCCTCCGGGAGGCTGAACTTCTTTGGCTCTGGAGGGCCACCCCTCTGGCAAGCCGCCTCTCTGATCCCGGGGAGCAGAGCCTTTCTGCTCTTTTCCAGGTTACCTTGAGTAGGAGAACTGCCTCAATGGGTCCCTTTGTGGGTTCTGTCTCTCGAAAGTTTAGTTAGAGTCCTTAGCTGATGAATTTTATCAGAGAGCTCCTAAGACTGGATCCCTTCTTGTTGCCATCTTGGCTCCGCCCCCTACTTGTTTGTCTTTAAAAAAGATACATAAAATATAGAATGACAAAAAAATCAATTAAAATATAATTTTGGAAATTTTTTAAAAAACAAATGAATGGATTCCAGAGTAAGAACTCTTGTGAAGAGATTAGAAATTTTCAAAAATATATTTCTTCTTTTAAAACCAGCCCTTGTAACCTCATCAATATAGGAAGTACTCAGTGAGGAATGTGTACAAATGCAAGTAGACACACATTGGATTTACAAGTTGCCCAAGTACACTGCTCAAAAATGAAATTCTAAAGAAACAAGTAGAAATTATTCCAAGAAGGAGAAAAAGAGGTAGATACTGAAAGATTAATATGTCTGAAGGAGGAATTTATAAAGTAATTGAAATTTTTAAGACATTGTGTAGCAGATAGAAGCAAAGGGGAAATAATTAAGGATAAACACAAAAGAATAACATGTCCAGCAAAAATAGTGTCAGGACCAGCAAAGTACAGCCTCCTTCAGGTCATCCCAGATTGAATTCTGACCCATGTCACTAGAAGTATCTTAAATCTAGGTTCACATTCTCTGAGTCTTCCCAACCAGAAGCATAAATGCAACAGCAGTTAGAAACTGCACTCTGTTTAGTTTTCTTTTGCCTGTTCTCAGGAGTAACTGTAGGGAACAAACTAAGTCCAAACTGTTTTTCCTAAAATTCCTCTGTGGGCTCTTCCAAGATCTAGGGATAGGACATTGTGAGTAGCTTCAGGGCAAGTGAATACTTTTATTTTGTTTTATTGATTTTGTTGTTGTTGCTGTGTGTGTTTCTTTGTTTTTTGTTTGTTTTTGCTAGGCAATGGGGTTAAGTGACTTGCTCAAAGTCACACAACTAGGTAATTATTAGTTGTCTTAGGCTAGATTTGAATTCAGGTCCTCCTGACTCCAGGACCGGTGCTCTATCCACTGCACCATCTAGCTGCCCCGGGTCCTTCATTCTTGAAGGAGACTATGACATCAGGAAAGTGATGCCATGACATGTGAATGAATTGGAGGGGGAGGAGAGGCTGTGAAAAGTCACCAGTTTCATTTTCTCTTCTGGAGCTATCTGGGTCTATGTAGACCAAAATATCTTGTATAGCTTTTGTTTGTCTTTTTAAAGGAATGTCAGGAATGCTAAAATGTAGAATGAATCAAGATTGACAATGGTAAGAGCATCAAAGCATTTCTGTTATGTTTTGTATTTATGTTGGGGGAAAGAAAAAGGATCAGTGAAAAGATGGGGCTAATGTTTGCAGAGGTATGGGTTGATAATGGACAATGGCAAGGAAATTGAACTATTCAGTTATTCTTTTGCTTTTACTTTCTTTTCCCAAGAAACATGATAATTGGATGAAGAAAGATGAAAATGAAAATGCTTAAGAAAAAATGGAAACTCAAGACAGTGAAATAATAGTAAATGCTAGATGCTTTTGGTAAGTTCATATTGCTAGTCCCAAGAGGACCATAATACCCTTAATTACTAAAAAAAACTAACTGGAAGATGTGACTTCTGAATCATTCCTGATCTCTAAAAGAGAATTCTAAAACATGTTATTAAGTCTGAGGGTTTGTTTGATGTTTATGTTGTTAAAGGAAGTCTGTTCAAGGGATCACCAAATACCAGTTTGACTTCATAAAGAATAGAATAGAAGATGCCTGACTAAATCAATTTCCTTTTTCTACTTTAATTTCTGCAAATCATTTCACAAGATGGCAGTGAGATTTTGGCTACATGACAGTATAACTAGGTGAATCTAGAGCTGGTTTAATCAATAGGACATAAGAAATAGTAATTAAAGTGATTGCTATATTTATCAATTTAGAGAAGTCTCTATGAATTGCTCTACTAGTCTCTCTTTTGTAATTTGTTATGCACTTTTTTAAAAATCATGACTTGAATATAAGCATAGATTAAAATGCTTGTGGGTTGACATGAATTTCAGAAAGACAGCAAGTCAAATCAATAAACATTTATTTCATTGTTGTTTAGTCTTTGTGACCTTACAAGATACTGGAGGGGTTTGCCATTTCCTTCTCCAGATCATTTAGATGAGGAAACTGAGGCAAATAGGATCAAATGACTTGTCTAGGGTCACTCAAATAGTAAGCATCTGAACTCAGATCTGAACTCTGGAAGAAGTGGTTCTGATTCTCAACCCTTCACTCTATCCACTATGGTGCCACCAAGCAACTCCAAGCATTTATTAAGCACCCACTATTTATCAGGCACTGTATTTGGTTACTTGGCTGCGAAGATGCAAAAAATGGCAAAACAAACAAACAAACAAAAATATAGCACCTTCATGGTCTCTCTGAAGCCTTTGACACTGGTAATCACTCTCATCTCCTGAAAATTCTCTCTTCTCTAAGTTTCTTTGATACTGCTCTCATGATTTTTCTCCCACCTGTTTGACTGCTTCTTCTCTGTCATTTTTATTGGATCCCAAGGGTCTCTCCTGGGCTATCTTCTTCCTCTATACAATCACCCTTGGTGATATCATTGGCTCCCATGACTCAATAGTCATCTCTATACAGATGATTTTCATATTTATACATCTTAGCCTTTCTCCTTGCTCTAGTCTCACATCACCAACTGGTTTTTGACATTTCAAGTAGGATATCCTATAGGATCTTAAATTCAATATGTTCAAAATAGCTCATTATCCTTTCCTTCCAAATACTCCCTTCTTCCTATTTTTGTCAAGGGCTCCACAATCTTCCTAGTCAGCCAAACCCACAATTTCATCTTGATGTCATCTTTGACTCCTCTTGACTCTCTGTACAGTCTGTCATTTTGTCAAGTTGTGCCTGACTCTTCATGATCCTATTTGAGGTTTTCTTGGCAAAATACTAGAGTTGTTTATTATTTCCTTCTCAAGCTCATTTTACAGATGAAGAGATTGAACTAATCAGAGTTAAGTGACTTGACCAGGATCACACACTAGTAAATATCTGAGATCAGATTTGAACTCAGCTATATAGTCAAACTGTTGTCAAATCTTATCATTTCTATGTTTACAAAATCTCTTCTCTATGCCCCCTCCTTTCCCACTCATAGCCACAATCCTATTTCATATTCTCACAAATTCATACTTGGACTATTCTAGTAGACTTCTGGTTGGACTCTCCCTACTTTTACACTTTCTCCATTCAGCTGCCATTCTAGAATCAAATAAACAATCCTCTTTTTAACTTTTAAAGTCTTTCACAATTTGACCCTTTGCTACCTTTTTAGTCTTATACTTCACTTATTTCTATGATCCAGAGTCACTGGCTTTTCTTTTGCTGGTTGTATATGTGTGCTCTACTCTGTGTGTTTTTACTAGTTGTCCCCACTAAGGACTTGGCTTTCCCATCACCCACCTTTCCTTTTCCACTGCTAGTGCTTTCCTTCTGAGATTATTTCCAATTTTGGGGCAGCTAGGTGGCACAGTGGATAGGGCAATGGTCTTGAAGTCAGGAGGACAGGAATTTGAATCTGCCTCAGATACCTGACACTTACTAGCTGTGTGATCTTGGGCAAGTCACTTAACCCTGATTTCCTCACATCCAGAGCTATTTCCAGTTGTCCTGATTCATATCTGACCATTGGGCTCTGGAAGAGAAAGTAAGGCTGGTGATTTGGCACAGTACCCTCCTCACTGAAATCCAATTCATGGGTTTGTCATGGCATCACCTTCCTAACATCATGGTCCTCTTCAAAAATGAGGGACAAACATCATTTCCAATTTTATACTGTACATTTTTTGTATGTTCATAGTTGTTTGCATGTTATCTCCAACATTGGTATATGAACTCCTTAAGGGCAGAAACTTTTGAAAAAAACCTTTCTTTTTATCTCTATCCCTGAGAACAGACCCTGACTCAAATTAAGAGCTTAATAACTAATTATTATTTGATTAATGGAATGTTGTTGAACCACAAGAAATGGTAAGAGAGGTGGCTAGGTGGCGCAGTGGATAAAGCACCGGCCCTAGAGTCAGGAATACCTGGGTTCAAATCTGGTCTCAGACACTTAATAATTACCTAGCTGTGTGGCCTTGGGCAAGTCACTTAACCCCATTTGCCCTGCAAAAACCTAAAAAAAAGGGTAAGAGAATTTCAGAGAAACCTAGATAGTATGAACTGAATACTGAACAATTATGACAAAAAAAAATGTAAAGAAAAATAGCTTTGATAAACTTAAGCGCTTTGATCAATGACTAACTGTCTCCAGAGAACCTGTCACAAGACATTTTCTTTCCTCTTATGTCCATCTCTTAAATAATCCAACTTGCATTTTCATTTTTATTGAACTTCTTGAAACCATATAAATGATCAGGAATTGAATGCTTCCTCTTCTTTAGTCTCCATCATGGTCCCAGTTTCTTTGATTCTCAAGGTTCATTTCTGATTATTGTTGAATTATTTATTTTATTTTTGACCTTTGAGTTTCCTACTATGTGGATCAGATAGTAGATATTAATGTACTCTTTCAATGCTCTCCTACAGTTCTTCTTAAGTCACTTCTTTTAAAGTTGTGACTGATACCTATTTTTAGGCATTCTTTGACAATTCCATCCTTCTGCCTACAGTTCTTACTATGGCATATATGTATATATATATATATATATATATATATATATATATATATATATATATATATACTACTGAATACAGGTATTGAAATCTCTTTTTAACTACTATCAAATATTGGTGAAATGTACTTATTTGTGGAAATTGCAACAAATATTAGTTTTTTTTGAAATATTCTTTTTTAAGAGAGTCTATTAATTGGATTCATGCCATCAGAATAAGAAATCATTTATTGGCATTTCAATCTAAATATGCCCATGTGCTTTTCAAAATAATTCATGACTTCAGTTCTATTTTTCTAATGCTATTTTGTCATGTTTCATTATTAAGTATGATTTTAAGATTTCATTTCTCTTGAGATCTTCAATTTTTCCCCATTTGAATATTAATAGTGCCTCAATTTTATCTCTTATTTCATATAATCTTTGGGGTGAAGCTTTGTTTTATGATTACCAAGTTCTGGTCAGCAATATGTGGTTTGCATATCTTGGAGTTGATGGTCCTTTTGACAAAAATTAGCCTGAAGTCTTTTACCTAGAACCTTTTCCAACTTTGTAATGACTTAATATTAGTTAATGATGAGACTATTTATGTCTTTAATCCATTTAATTCATATTCATAGTTTCCCTGTTTTTATCACCAGCACCACTAGCAATATGTGTGCTGAAGTATTTAATACAAGTGAGGGATGGGTATTTCTAATCTATTCTGATATATCTAGACAGTGGAGTTCCAGCACATTAAAAAGTGTCACTTACTCAGCTGTCCTCTGTGTCAAGATGATGATCACAATGGATTTGAGTGGGATCCATCTTCACTTGCCAGTCCTGTCTATTTCTGAGACTAATGTCTCATAACTCTGAATATTATAGGATCATTGGGATAGTGGAGAACAAAGATGGAATAGAAGGAAGAAGTTCAGTGAGCTCCCACCAAAACTCCTCTAAATAGATATAGAAAATGCACTAGACCAAAACTTAGTCAGCATAAGGTGATATAGAGAAGTCTTTTGATACTGGGACCATGGTATGACCAGAAGAGGGCTTCAAGAAGCATACCAGCATGGGAGAAGCTTTGTATGAGGGTAAGAGGTTCCCCCCACCCACACCAGGGAACCTCAGCTTCATGCAGGGTATATCATCAGGTTTATTACTCTCTACCCACTTTGTGGGTGATAGAGCCAGAAAAGGGAAGTGTTTGTGTCTAAGGGTGGGAAGACAGAGTAAAGAAGGGTACTGGGCTATGTACTAGGGGGAGAAGCAAGTTCAAAAGCAAGTGGTAGTGATATGGTTTAGAAACCCAGAAGAGTTCTAAGTGACGACTGAAGAAGAATAACCAAGTTAGGACACTTAAACCAAAGGGGAGAGTACAGCTCCATCAGTCTGAACTGGCAGTGCTTCCCAGCTGGCTACCAGTAACCGAGTCCTGCAATATTCTCCTGTTAATCAGATCCAATTCCAGGTCAGGAATTTATAAAACTAGGATAAGAGGTCATTGATAAAAGTTTACTTTCAATCAACACTTTAGCTTACAGGCCATTCAACTGCTATCCCCAAGAGCCTTGAATAGCACAATACCCCATACCCTAAGAAAGCAAGAATAGGACCATCTCACCTTTAGAAATGTGCAACAAATTAACATCAAATTCCAAGGCAGAAAATAGATTGGAATAATGAACAAACAAAAAAAATTCCACTGTAAAAAGTATTATGAAAACATTACCAAAGAAACATAACTAAAAGAAGAGCATGACTCCAAAATATCTATAAGTAAAACCTCAAAGAAAAACACGTCCTTGGCACAGATTCAACTAAAATTCCTAGAAAAGATAAGCACAAAAATGTTTAAAAGGAGTTAAAAATATTCTAATAAGTGAAATGAGAGCACCAAAGGAAAAATGCGGAGAAATGGGAACTATTAAAGAAAGAATTAGAAAGGAAATTAATAGTCTGGCATAAAAGGTACAAAATTTTGCCCAAGTACCAAACTCCCTAAACATTAAACATTAGACTGGACCAAAAAAAATTCAAGACTAAAAAAATGGAAAACAAGTGACCAGAAAAACAGAGGAGGTGAAAAAAAATGTAAGAATCATTGTATTACCTGAAAGTTATGGACTAAAAACAAAAAAAAATCTAGACAACATATTTCAAGAAATCTGAAACCATACAAACAACAACAACATATCTCTTAAAACCAGAGAGTAGGGGCAGCTAGGTGGCATAGTGGATAAAGCACCGGCCTTGGAGTCAGGAGTACCTGGGTTCAAATCCGATCTCAGACCCTTAATAATTACCTAGCTGTGTGGCCTTGGGCAAGCCACTTAACCCCATTTGCCTTGCAAAAAAAAAGAACAGAGAATAAAGTGAAGTAGAAAGAATATATTGGTCACCTCCTAAAAGAAAATTCCAAAGAACATTAAACCTAAAATTCAAGCTTCTAAGTCAAAGAAAAAAATACTGAAAGCATCAAGAAAAAAGTATTCAAATATAAAGGAGCCATAATTAGGATCATACAAGATTTTTGTAGACATGTCATTATAGGAATGGAGAACCTGTAATATGATTTTTCAAATATAATGTCCAAGAATAACTTACCCAGCAAATTTTTTCCTCATCTGGAGGTGGGGGTGGGGAATAGAATTTTAATTCAATAGAGGACTTCTGAGCATTCCTGATGAAAAGATCATATCTGTATAGAAACTTTGAAGTTCTTTCACAGGAGTTAAGGGAAATGTAAAAGATAAATACAAAGAGTGATGCAGGATTGAACAAGGATAAATTTCTTACATTCATTGTGAGGAAATGATATATTTGTCTCATTTAAAGATGATGATCATCAGGGCTCATGAGGAACATAGACAAAGCTTAGAAACTGGGAATGGTTCTGCTAAATCTCAATGATCTTAAGAATGGAAAAAGGAAAAGAGGAAGATACTGTATGGGAAGGAGGGAAGGGAATTAAAGATTAGGAAAAATTATCACATAATCAGGGTGAGCAAGAAGAAGTCTTTATAAACAAGGAGGAAACATCAACCTGCATGCATACATAGACACATGCATATGGAAATGGTTATGTACAATCGTAATACATGTATATGCATTTATACATACAGTTCTTTTGGATATAGCTACCGTGAGAATTTATTTTGCTTGAATATAAATTTTTGTTATATATTTTATATATATTTATAAATATATTTTCTAAAAACTCTCAAATGAGGGGAGCAAGAGAAGAAAATGTAGATTTTTGCTTGTTAAAAAAATTAAATTTATTTTTAAAAGACCATAAATGGAGTGCTAGTCCAATTAATGGTATAATTAGTCAGTATTCCAGGATTCCTTCCAGGTCTTTACAACTCCTGAAGGATCTTAGAGCACACAAACTCCCTGACTGATATATTCTTGCTTATTGATCTGTCTTTTATAATACAGATTATATATTTATTGAGTTTTGAGGAAGTCTTAATAAAAATAATTATGAGGAAGCAGCTATGTGGCACAGTGGGTGGAGCTTTGCATTTAGCATCAAGAAGACGACTTGAATTTAAATCCAGCCTTGAACATTTACAAACTGTTTGACCCTGGGCAAGTCTCTTAACCTGTGTTTCCCTCAGTAAAATGGGGATCAGTAAATAGCACCTTCCTCCCAGTGTTGTTGTGAGGATCAAATGAGAATATTTGTAGTGTTTTGCAAACTCTAAAGCACAATATTAATGTCAACTTTTATTATTAATTGTACTTAAATGGATATTATATATACATATATATATATATGTACACACACGTTTTTAAGTGAAAAGGGTCTTATCTTTAACTGTTAAAAATCAATTTTATTGATATCTTTTGTTTTTTAATCACCTTATCATTATCATTAAACCTTATTAAACTGACCAGACTAATCCTGGCTATACACTCTCCATAACTGAAGCATATATATAGCAAATTTGTCCTTGGTATGTTTGTCCTTCATTCTAGAAGAAGACCACATGAATTGTATTTGATTGGATTTGAGTGAGGGGCTGCTGTGCTAAATCATCAGCTTCACTTTCTCCTCTAGAATCATCTGAATCCAGTGTCCAGATATGAATCAGGATGACTGGAGATGGTTCTGGATACGAGGCAGATTAAGTGACTTGTCCAAGGTCACAGAGCTAGCAAGTATCAAGTGTCCAAGGTTGGATTCAAACTCCTGTCCTCCTGACTCCAAGGCCAATTCTCTATCCACTGTACCACCTAACTGCTCCTTGTCCCTGAAATGACAAGAAATAATGTGACAAATTGGGTGAAAACTTTAAATCTTGGGTTGAATAATTATTATCCTTCAAAGAAGTAAAGTTAAATCTAGAGTAGTTAAGACTGTGATATAATTATCATTCATTTTCTTTATTTCATTAAAAATATAATTTATTAGTAGAACATGGTAAAGAAATTAATCACAAGTATTGTAAATGTTCAGACTTTTGATAAATGAATGCACTGAGTCACGACATAGTGATGTTGAATGAGCATGGTTATACAACAGACACGAAACAACCCATGGGAATCTGCCTCTGTTGCCAATAACTCTGGCTCTTAGAGGTTTCTAGTGTATGATTCAGGTAATTTTGCAGTAGCCTAAAGAATTAAAATAATCCTGCTTTTCATATCCCTTCCTGTCTCTCTCCCCACCCACACTCCCAGTATTGGAACAGCAAGATATAACCCAAAGGGTCCATCAGCAGGAACATTTACCAAACCTGCTTTGTGCCATTATTCTATTCTAACAGCAGTTTTCCCCTTTCTGGAAAATAGAATATTTATCTTCTTTTTCAGTGCCTGAATTCATCCATAAAATTATTATAGTAATTTACAAGATTTAGTGAAAGTGCATTTTGTAAAAGTGAATCTATGATGTTTGCATTTTAAAGAATTTATTCTTACTTATTTGGAAAGTAATGCAGATAATCATATATTTGATATCAGAAGGGGAGAAAAGGAAAATCTATGAAGGAAGAGAACATTTTGAGTTGTTTGTTGCTTATTTTTTTGTTCTGCATGAGATTGAATCGTAGCTGAAATTTTACCTTGACTCATCCTAGGTCTGATGTTCAGAATTCTCTGTCCTGAGTCTGAAGCATTTAGGACTCTCAGTTTATGAACTTTTTATTCATGAAGTTATCTTATTGATAACCTCTTTCTCTGTTTGGTTCAAGAAATAACAAATAAACATAATTAAGTACCTTCTAACCATGTGTTAGATAATGTGGATAGAAATATTCTCAAGGAACTAAATAATACTCTCAAAGAGTTTTCATTTAAACATGGGAAGAGCAAGAACACATCTAAGTGTAGTGCTCTTTCTAGGACTACATTCTCAACCCCCACTAATTTTGGCACATTGGGATCCCAGAAGGCCACTTATTAGAAAATAGAAGACTTTCTAGTACTGTAATGTTGCTCACGAGTCCCCACCAGTGTTATCTTTAGTGACTTTCACTCAGCTTTAATTAGCTTTTAGAAATGGTATTTACTAAGTAGGAATAGCAAGTACAGTAGCTACAGAACACGTCATTTAACCAAAATATATTCTTTTCCTTGCACATACCTCTTCCTGAGGAGAATAGCTTAAACCTGGAGAGCACTCATGAGCAAAAAGTAAATTTATCCCCTTGTTTTCTGGGAATCTTTTTCTCCCTTTGTGGAATCTCCATAAAATTCCTCTTGTATATAATTCTCCACTGGTCTCTGAGAGTTGGTATATTTGAAGAGTCCTGGAGTTCTATTTTCTTAATGTTCTAGTTTGCCTGTTACGTATTTCTAGGCTTGAAATATACATTCAGGGGCGGCTAGGTGGCATAGTGGATAGAGCATTAGCCCTGGAGTCAGGAGTACCTAGGTTCAAATCCAGTCTCAGACACTTAATAATTACCTAGCCGTGTGGCCTTGGGCAAGCCACTTAACCCTGTTTTCCTTACAAAAACCTAATATATATATATATATATATATATATATATATATATATATATATATATATATATATATACACATACATATATATATATACATACATTCAATCAGCAGCTATTAATGCTATTAATGCCTATGAGAACTAAAAACAGTCTAATCTTTTGAAATACAGAAGGTCAGGGGGGATGGGCACAAAATCATTTGGTCTGGAGCTGCCACAGCAGCTACAGGTTTGATTCAAAATTTAATAAATTTAGGAATTTTTGGATGATTTAAATAAATGTTTGACCAAATATATAGCAGGCCAATGATGTTATACATATCTAAATGGTCTTTAGGAGTAAAAAGATTTCCCACTCCTAACCTAGGTAGTGAAAAATTGGTAGGGAATAGGAAACAAAGAAAATATCTCCTTCCCTCCCCAAATCACAGTTACATTTCAGGAGGACTTGAGGACTGAATTTAACCACTATTCAACCAAATTGCTTTTTTAAAGCAATTTTCAAGGGGAATGATTTGACCTTCTTTAACCATTCAAAAGATATTTCTCAAATTGCATTATCTGCTTTTATCCATTCCTATCAATGTCTCTATGATACTTTCAGATTTTATAAAAACTTTTTCCATATGTCTTTTATAATTATTTGATTCAACCTAAACATTAGAACCTTGTAAAATTAATTGAGGTGAAGATGAGCCTCTACTCTTACTTAAGTATATATAAATATATATTAAATAAATATAAATAAAAATATTTATGTATAATAAATATAAAGCAATAAATACAAGAATCATTAGTGTAGGGAGAAGACTAGCACTTTGAGGGATCAGAAATGGCTTCATATATAAGGTAATGCTAGTTTTCTTCTTAAAGGAAGAGAGACGTTTTTGGAAGTAGTAATGAGGAGGGAATACGTTCTAGTCAAGGAGGATGACAAGTTGGTGGGGAGAAATATATACTAAAGTTGTAAATCTAGATTGGGACAAGAATGTGAAGGACTTAAGAAACTGAACAGAGTAGACTATATCTTAGAGGCAATAGAGAATCACTGGAGTTTATTAAATAGAAGATTGATAAGGTCAGATCTAAGGTTGAGGAAAATCATTTTGGTAGCAGTATTTATGATCAGGGGAGTATGGAAATACTTGAGGCAGGGAGATCAATTGTTTCACAGTAATATAGGTGAAAATGCATAATGTCTGAACCAATGTAGTGGATGAATGAGAGCAGAAGGGATCAGGTTTGAGAGATGTTGGGGAGGTAGGGATAGCAAGAATTGGCAACCAATTGGATATGTGAGGTGAGAAGGAATATAGAATTGAAGATAGCAAAAACTTTAAAATCTAGGTGTTTAAATATATCAGCAGCTAATAGCTGTGAGGTGAGGGGTGGAAAAGTCAGACATTTTGGAAGCATCCAGAGCAAGAAATTATTGAATTTGTCCTCTGCTATTTTTTTCTGTAAGACTAATCTTATTAAGAAAAGGGGATATTCTACCATCATTTTCTTTTAAAGCTTTGGTGAATTTTCTCAGTTTGGCAGGTTTTTTTACTTGTATTATTTGGTTTTTGTGGGGTTGAGTTGTCCCTAGGAAACCTCAGACTCTACCATATTTCTGGGATAATTGTTTTATTTTTCACAGGAAGTGGGTGTAATTAGGTTGCATCAAATTACCAGTAGTGAACTGGAGAAATGGTACAAAAAGGCATCAATAGGAACATATATGGCCAGAAAAGGAGGTAAGCTAGTCAACTATTGAGAGAAAAGGATAACAGATTCACAGGATATTTATTATGTTGATGTATTGTATTGGTGATGGTGAAATAGTAAAAGACCAGAGAAAAAGACCATGTGAATACTGGGTAGATCTTCTATTTAGTTCATATTTAAATAGCACTCTTAGTTACATAAATTCATTTCAGCATAGTTAACATGTAATACATTCAGTAAAAAGTAAGCTCTTTGAGGGCAGGAGCTCTTTTGGTTTTGTCTTCTTATTCCCAGTATCTGCATGATAGGTTATTCACAGATTTTTGTTGAATTGAACTGTGCAAAGGATTTTTCCATTTTTCTATTTGATCCTTAAAACAAACTAATGAAAATAGGTATATTGTATAGATAGGGAAACTGAGATTGACAGGTGTTAAGTGACTTGCCTACAGTCATACAGTTAATTATTTTTGGAAAGAGATCTAATTTCAAGTATTTCCTTATTCTAAAATCAATATTCTTTGCACTCTAAAAACTTGCCTCTCATATGAAGAATTTCTCTGAAGATGTAGATAATATTTGTAAATGATGAGAAGGCTTAACCAAACTGTGTTCACACTGATGAAAAGTGTTGCCAGATCAACAAGGTATGTTGAAGTATTGATATAAATATATCAAAGTGGGCAGTCCAATGGATAATATCTAACCCAGATTTCAAATAATTAAATTTAAATGTCTCCTCTCCAGGACTTATGATTAAAAATGCTACCTTAAGAGAAAGAACTGATGGAGTTTGGATGCAAATTGAAGCATACTTTTAAAAAAACTTTCTTTTTCTCTTATTTGCTTTTTTTATTTGCTAGTCATATCATAACTAATATGGAAATATGTTTTGCATGATTGTGTATATATGATCTATATCAAATTGCTCGCCTTCTCAATGGAGAGGGATAGAGGAAGGAATGTTAAAAACTTTTTATATGAACTTGAGAAAAATAAAATTAGTTTTTAAAATGCCTTCTTTCCATTCCTGTCTCTGAGAGCATCCTAGAGTCTGTATCTTTCTCTCCAGTAGGATTTCCACATTACCCTCTTGACCTAGAGGACCTTTAAGAGAAGATGGATAGCGATTTCATCCCTGGGTGACGATGGTGACTAGTTTCCAGTGGCCTTGGCAATACCATTTTCCTCCCCTCTTCATGTTACAGCCAAATGTGGACACCTGGAAGAAGCAACTGGTGGCCTAGAGCTCTCTGGTCTTGTCTTTCTGGTGCCTGCAACAACAGTCCAGTGTGACAGTGATAGAGGCACAAGAAAGTCCACTTTTCAACAACAACAAGCTTCAGAGGAAGCTCCCCATGGAATCTATCCAGATTATGTTGAAGGAGCTGATGAAGAAAGGGAACCTGGAGTGGTTGGATAAGAATAAGTCAAGCTTTTTGATCATGTGGCAGAGACCAGAAGAATGGGGGAAGCTTATCTACTAGTGAGTGAGGCACCCCATCAGGACAGGAAAAAGTACCTCACTTTGGAGACAGAAAGGAAATTGGGGTTCAACTCTTTGTACACATATTATACTGTGCAGATCTCCATACCAAGCACATTGTGGATGGGTTATAGAAGAAAGCTTCATCTCAGGTTTCAAAGAATGACCAGAAAAACTCTGTATTTACCTTTTATGGATCAATACTGAAGATGAGGAGTTCCACAGGCTGGATGAGGCCACACTTCTTTGAGCTCTGCAGGCCTTACAACTGGAACACAAGGCTGAGATCATCACAGTCAGAAATGGCCAAGGGGTTAAGTTCTTTTAGTGGACCTCTTCCCTTCCCCCCACCCCAATTCGCTGAAAGAGATAGGCTCTATCCCCACAGATTGGAGCTTTATACCCAAATGTAACTTAAAGGAACTTTTCAATTTTCTTCCATTTAAGGGCCTGGGAGAGTCGTGGGAGAATTTGGAAAACAGAATTCCTCTGTTGCCCCACTGTTCTGCACCATGAGTGGTCTCATATAATAGCCCCAGAGAGAAAAGATGTGTCTAGTTTCTCCTTACTTTCTCTACTCCCTCATTCCAGACTTCAGCTGATCCTGGTTCAGTAAACCCATAAAACATAGTCACACATAGCTATAAGTACACAACCCCTACTAGCTCCTCCCTTCAGGTTTATCCTGAATCCTCTAAAGAGGGGTAGGGGTTACCTGGAGGACCTGGCTGCAGGCAGCCCAAGGGGAAACATAGGAATCGGAGATCAGAGAGGGAGAGCTGGTAGCAAAATGCCAGGCATGACTCTGATCTATGTTATTAAAGCTGGATTGTTAAAAAAGAGAGAGAGAGAGAGAAGATGGATAGCCCCACACTTAAAGACATAGTCATCAGGAATCCATTCTCTTAAGGGAACCCATTGTGACATTTAAAAAGTTTGAATGTTGTTCCTGGGTAATTTATCATTATATTAGCATATTATTAAAAGTAGCACTCTTGAATGCTAAAGATCCCTTCATGGAACCCATAAATGCTTTTATGCCCATAAAAGGGTGAGTATTCCTGAGGGTGGCAATCAACTATAATTGATTAACAATTAATGAGAAAATGAAAATTATAATGAGATATAGACTCATTCTAATGAAGGTCTTGGTGTACATGGTTTGGATCACCCAAGTTTGGACAAAGAGACTAACCAATTTCTATATCACTTGTCTGACAAAAGGGAGAATCCACATTTTCCCAGACCTGCCTGAGTAAATACAATGAACAGAAATCCAACCATTTGCCTAAACGTAGAATTCCTTTTACAATCTTTGATTGGATCTTAGTCATTCTGACTAGGTAAATCTTTGAGAATGATTTATTACATTATTTGATTTCTAGATGAGGAAGTAGAAAAAAGACAAAACCTTGGTCATGATTCAATAATTAGCTATCAATCCAAAAGAAAAGTAATCATTTTTCTTACTATCACACACACACACACACACACACACACACACACACACACACACACCCCTTATGAAAGTTGCTACTAGGACAGTGCTGATTCTTCCCAAGGATATCTTGAACTTTTATGTAAAAAAGTTAAAATTAAATAATCCAATTTAGTGCACTGGTACATTTTCTAAAGTAAAAGACAAGTGTAAATCTGAAGCTAAAAGAAGCAGTTCTCTTTCTTTCAGGAGATTGGTGGATTCTCTCAATTTCTATTTTGCCTTCTGCTTCAAGGATATCAGGACAATTTTCCTGTAGAAAGTCTTTAAAAATAAAGTTAAGGTTCTTTTCCTGATCATGACTTTCAAGTAGCCCATTAATTTTTAAATTATCTCTACTGATCTGTTTTCCAGATCAGTTGTTTTTTCAATGAGATATTTCACATTTTCTTCTAGGTTCTTCATGCTTTTGGGTGTTGAATTATTGTGTCTTGATTTCTTGCAAAGTCATCAACTTCATTTAGCTCCATTCTACATTTGAAGGATTTGTTTTCTTCAGAGAGCTTTCTTATCTCCTTTTCCATCTGGCCAATTCTGAGGGTGTCATTCTTTTCCTCATTGACTTTTTGGATTGTTTTATCTGTTTGACCTAAACTGGTTTTTAAAATGTTGTTTTCTTCATCATTTTCTTGGATCTTCACCAAGCTGCTTGGTTTTCATGTTTTTTCTGCATGTCTTTCATTTCTCTTCCCAATTTTTCCTCTACCTCCCTTACTTGATTTTCAAAATCTTTTTTTTGAGCTCTGTCATAGCCTAAGCCCAACTTCTATATTTCTTGGAGTCTTCAGATGCAGAAGCTTGGATTTTTTCAACTTCTGAATGTGTGTTTTGATCCTCCATGGGAACAAAGTAATTGTCTATGGTCAAGTTCCTTTTTTTCTGTTTACTCATTTCCCCAGCCTGTGCCCTGAGCTTTTGAGTATTATTGGGACACCCCCTCAAGGACGTCAGTTCCTTCAAGGTCTTATGAGAGGCTCTGACTGCACTCCTGGCCTATGCTTTGATCTGTGGATGACCACAAGCACACCCCTATGCCCCGGGGCTGTGAGCAGGGTCCCTGCTCAGCTATGGCAGTATGAGGGCCCATACTGTGACCAGAGTCTGAATATGGGCAAAGCCCCAGAGTCCTGTTCCAAGGACAGAGGAGAGACTTCACCAATCTCATTCCACTCCCTTACCTTCTGTGGGCTGAGCACTCTTGGAACAGCTATCAGGTGGCTCCCTGCTGGGTGACTCTCTGGAACTGCTTCCATTTCCTGGGATCTGTGCTGAGATCCATGCTGGGGGCTCCATGTTCTACGTTCACTCTGGCTGCCAGGTTTCCCCGTTGATCTTCCAAGTTGTGTTTGCCTGGGTTGGCAGGTCAGGAAACTGCTTCTGTTGCCAGGAGTTGGTACTCCAGGGACCCAGGTGCCTCTGTTCCTGGGAGACTGGAGCTCCTTGGCTCCAGCACTGCTGCCCCCTCCAACTCCATGGAACAAAGCCTTCCGACAATCTTTCGGTTACCTTGGGCTGGAGAATTGCCTCACTGGGTCTTTCTGTGAGTTCTGTCTCTTGAAAATTTACTCTGAATCACAATTTTAAGGTTTTTGAAATATTTTGGGGAGAGGTCCTAGAAAAGGCTGTTCTCCTGCTGCCATCTTGGCTCTGCCCCAAGAAGCAGTTCTAAAAATATGTCTGCCTGTTTGTCTATAAAACATATGAAAAAATATATCTTCATTTTAGTTAATCCAGTATATGAAAATCCATATTTACAAAACAAATATGAGATGTAGAGTTTGAAAGAATCAACTAGGAAGTGAATTGGCTTGCCAAGAGTGAAAAGTGAAAATGTGTTAGATAGTTAGATACTTCTGAATGCTCATTTAGTTAATGTTTATTTAAGTTTTTTTAATTTATTTTTTATTCTCATTTTGTACAAATTTTTTTTACATTAATAAAATATACTTGTTTACAAGTAAACAAGATACCCCTCCCCCCTTGAATATAGATAGACTGGCTTGGGCGAAAAAGTAAAGGAGAGAGAAAAAAAATTAAAATTAAAAAAAAATAATAGTAACAATTGTAGGTATGACCAGGTGGTGCAATGGACGAAGCACCAGCCCTGGAGCCACGAGCACCTGAGTCCACATCCAGCCTCGTAAACCCAATAATCACCCAGCCATGTGACATGCAAGCCACCCGATCCCCACTGCCCTGAAAAAACCAAAAAGAAGAAAAAAAAAGACCCAAAATAAAATAAAATAGTAATAATAGTAGGGGTGGCTGGGTGGCAGACAGAGCATTGGCCCTTGAGCCAGGAGCACCTGGGTCCGAATCCGTCCCCAGACACCCAAAGATCACCCTGCTATGTGGCCCCAGGCAGGCCACCCAGCCCCGCTTGTCCTGCACCCTCCCCCAAATAATAATAACAAAAAATGTGCTTCAGTCTTTGTTCCAACACTATCAACTATATCCTGAGTGGATCACATTCTTTATGATAAGTCCATCACAAAAGTTACTTCCATATTTTCCCAAAGTTGCCATTGCTGATTGCAACTCCCTCCTTTCTTATTTCTCCACTACCATGTACTATATTTTCTCTCTCCTTTCACTCTGACTCTGCTGTAGGGTCGCTGAGTGGCACAGCAGACAGATCCCTGGTCCTGGGGCCAAGAAGCCCTGAGGCCCAGAATCCACCTGGCCCTATGGTCCTGGCCAGGCCATCCAATCCCAGCCCCTCACAAGAAGTAAAAAAGAAAATGTTATATCTGACCACTGTCCTCCCATGGTCCATCCTTTCTTCCTTTATTCACATCTCCACCCCTTCCCCCTGCTCCCACCTCCTTCTTACTCCAGTTGTCTATGCTCCATTGAGTATATTTGCTGTTTCCTCTCCTAGCCATCTCTGATGAGAGCAAAGGTTCCCTCATTCCCCCTTGCCTCCCCCCTTCCATATCATTGCAATAGCTCATTGTAATAAAAAAAATCTTATTATGTGAAATATCTTGGACTATTCCCCCTCTCCTTTTTTTTCTCCCATTCCATTTCCCTTTTTTTCCTATTGAGTCCATTTTTACACCATATTTTATTTTCGAATTCAGCTTTCTCCTGTGCTTCAACTATAAAAGCTCCCTTTACCTGCTCTATTAACTGAGATGGTTCATATGAATATTATCAGTATCATTTTTCTATACATGCAGTTCATCCTCATTAAGTCCCTCATATTTCCCCCTCTCTTCCAATCTCCATGCTTCACCTGAGTCCTGTATCTGAAGATCAAACCTTCTGTTCAGCTCTGGCCATTCCAAAAGGAACCTTTGAAATTCCCCTGGTTCATTGAAAGTCCATCTTTTTCCCTGGAAGAGGACATTCAGCCTTGCTGGGTAGTTCATTCTTGGCTGCATTCTAAGCTCTTTTGCCTTCTGATATATTGTATTCCAACCCCTCGAGCTTCCAATGTAGTTGCTGCTAAATCCTGTGTGATCCTGACTGCAGCTCCACGATATTTGAACTGTGTCCTTCTGGCTGCTTGTAATATTTTCTCTTTGACTTGGGAGTTCTGGAACTTGGCTATAATATTCCTGGGGGTTGGTTTTTTGGGATCTCTTTCTCGGGGGGGATAGATGGATTCTCTCCATTTCAATTTTGCCCTCTGCTTCTACAATATCAGAGCAATTTTCCTGTAGTAATTCTTTGAAAAATGATGTCAAGGCTCTTTTCCTGATCATGACTTTCAGATATTCCAATAATTTTCAAATTATCTTTCCTAAGTCTGTTTTCCATATCAGTTGTTTTTTTCAATGAGATATTTCACATTTTCTTCTAATTTTTCATTTTTTTGGTTTTGAAGTATTGATTCCTGATTTCTGGTAAATTCATCAGTCTCCCTGAATTCTATTCTTTGTCTGAAGGATTTGTTCTCCTCAGAGAGTTTTCTTATCTCTTTTTCCATCTGGCCAATTTTGCTTTTTAAAGCATTCTTCTCAATAACTTTTTGAACTGTTTTATCCATTTGACCTAAGCTGTTTTTTAGCATGCTATTTCCTTCGGCATTTTTTTGGATTTCCTTGACTAAGCTGCTGACTTCATTTTCATGTTTTTCCTGCATCTCTCTCCTTTCTTTTCCCAGTTTTTCTTCCAACTCCCTCATTTGATTTTCAAAGTCTTTTTTGAGCTCTATCATAGCCTGAGCCCAATTTCTGTTTTTCTTGGAGTCTTTAGATGCAGGAGCTTGTGCTTCCTCATCTTCAGACTGAGTATTTTGATCCTTCTTGGGCTCATTTGCAAAATATTTCTCAATAGCCTTCCTCTTGTTTCTGTGCTTGTTCATTTTCCCAGCCTAAGCCTGTTTTTGGGGTGCTTCCTGAGCTTTTGGGACACTCCCACAAGGGTCTCAGTGTGTGAGGTTCTGTCCTCCCTCCTGGTCTGTGAATGACCATAAGCTCCCCCCTCTGCCACGGGTCGAGGTGGGGGGGCCCTGTTGTTCTATGGGGGGGGGCCTAGACTGGGATCAGGATCTGAATGTGGTCAAAGCTCCAGAGTCCTGTTCCAGGGGCAGAGGACAGAGCTCAGCAGTCTCTCTTTCTTCACTCCCCTCCCTCAGCTCAATGGGCTCATGCCCTGGGGGCTCCTGCTTACGGGCTCTGCCTGCTTCTGTTTCAGGGTCTAGGCTGCAGAAAGACCAAGCTGCTCCCTGTGTGCCCCGAGGGCTGGGCTCTATGTGCTCGCTCTGGCAGAGGTCCCCCGCTGTTCCCCCACTTTGTGCCGGTGCTCCCCGGGGTGCAGCTCAGGAGACTCCCCCGCTGCTGTGAGCCGCAGCTCCCAGTGCCCTGGGGCTGCCTCCCAGAGGCTGAAGTTCTTTTGCTCTGGGGGGCCACCCCTCTGGTGGGCCGCCCCTCTGACCCCGGGGAGCAGAGCCTGTTTTCTCTTTTCCAAGTTACCTTGAGTAGGAGAACTGCCTCACTGAATCCCTTTGTGGGTTGTCTCTCAAAAGTTTAGTTGGAGTCCTTAGTTTATGAGTTTTTATCAGAGAGCTCCTAAGACTGGATCCCTTCATGTCGCCATCTTGGCTCCTCCCCCCTTGTTTAAGTTTTATATAATTTTGTTTTTATTTTACCTCCCCATCCTGACCCAGTGAACTATTCCCTGTAACCAAAAAAATCAATATTTGAAAAAAAGAAAAAAATCTCTGTAAAACTCAGCAACATTATCCATTTAACAGAGATTAAATGACTTTTCCAGGGTCACATAGCTGGTACATGACTTAGATCAAATTTGAACACAGAGCTTACTGATTCTATCCTTCCTCTATCCCAGTGTCTAGCCCAGGAATTTAGAATAAGCAGTATTCCATTTCCATAATGTCTTCTCTGAAAAGGAGGGAAGAATAAACAATTTCTTATTTTTTTCTTTGGAGCTAAGATTGGGAAGTCAAACTTCAAGATGTTTAGGGATTTTTTGCTTGTTCCATTTCTTTCCATTACATTTATTGCTTGCTTGGTTCTGCTTACCTCTCTGAATCACTTCAAAGGATCATAGGTTCAAAGCTACAAGGAATTTTAGAGGTTGTCTACTATAATGACATCATTATACAGATGAGGGAAATGAGGCCCAGAGAGCCTAAATGACTTGACCTAGGTCAGGAAGGTAGCAAGGGGAGATGGAGGATCTGAACTTAAGTTCAAAGATCTCAGTGATCTTTACACTGTTCCATATTATTCCTCCATTTGTACTAATCTTCCCATGTTTCCTTGATTTCAATCAACAGGCATTTACTAAGTATTCATGCAATGCCAGACCTTGTGAATACAAAGACAAAAATGAAACAGTCCCTGTTCTCAAGGAGCTTACATTCTATCAGAGAGACAATATGAACATAAATAATGCTTTTCAAAATACATAAAGGATAAAGACAAGGAATACCAAAAGTTATTTTACAAACTAGAAAAAATAGTAGCAAAAGTCAAGGAGGAACTAAAGGTCAAGAATATAAAGGGAATTAATTTTAAAAATGCAAAAAGAAGGTGACCTAGCCATACTGGATCTGAAACTATATTAATAAACCATCAATTAACAAAACTGTCTGACACTGGCTAAGAAATAGAGTGGAAATCAGTAGAATAGATTAGATACAAAAGAAACAGTAGTAAATGTCTATCGCAATCTACTGTTTCATAAACCTCAAGACTCCAGCTTCTGGGATTACAACTCATTATTTGACAAAACCTTCTGGGAATACTGGAGAATATTATGGGAAAAATCTAGACATAGACCAACATCTCACATGCTATATCAAGATAAGGTCAAAATGTGTTCGGAATTTAGACATAAAGAATGATACCATAGACCAATTAGGAGAACAACAGCAAATATATTGATAACCTTTTTGTAGTGGCAAAGAATTGGAAATTGAGGGAATGTACGACAATTGGGGAATGCCTGGACAAGTCATGGTGTATGAATGCTATGGAATACTATTTTTCTATAAGAAATCATAAGCAGCTAGATTTTAGAAAAGCCTGGAAAGACTTCCAGGAACTGATGTTGAGTAAAGTGAGCAGTACCAGGAGAAGATTGTACACATTAACAGCAATATTGTGAGATGAATAACTATGATGGCTGCAGCTCCACTCATCAATAATCCTGAGACTTGTCATAGAATAATCCTGAGACTTGTTATAGAAAAATGTCATCCACATGCAGAGATAAAACTATGGAGTCTGAATGCAGAGCAAAGCATACTATGCTCACTTTTTAAAACTTCTTTTAGGTGTTTTTCTATTTCATGGCTATTTTCTATTTCAAGCCTATTTCATGGCTTTTTTCTCCCCTTAGTTCTAATTCTTCTTTCACAACATGACCATTGACCATGATTGTACAAGTGAAATTTTTAATCATACTGTTCACTGCCATGGAGAAGGAGGAGGAAAGAGATAATATTGAAAACTATCTCTGCATGTAATTGGAGAAAAATGAAAAGAAATAAAATTTTTAAAAAAAAGAATAAATTCAAGGTAAATTTGATGGTGGTAGGGGATGGCATTAACAGCTAAGGAATTATCAGAAAATCAAGGTAGCCAAAGGTTAAATGACTTTCCCAGGATCATATAGCTGGTAAGTGACAGGCCAGATTTGAACACAATCTTCCTAATTCCATTCTTCCTCTATCTCAGTGTCTAGCCAAGGGCTGAATTCTTAGTTGTTGTTCTATAAATTGTTATTGGATCAAGCTTTTATTTTTTCCCCTTCATTTATTTATTTAATTATTTTCATTCACAAGCAAATGTATATTTTGAAGTTACAAAATTTCCTTCCAACTCCCTTCCCACCCCTCAGTGGCAAACAGGTTAGCATTGTACATACATATTTTTGATAAATATATTTACAAATTAGACATTTTCGGTATGAGGAATTAAGATTAAGGGGAAGAGATACATAAGAGATAATTTTTATAAACCGTTAATCTGAAGGGTTTTTTGTTTTATTTTGTTTTTCTTCCTCTGGATGGTGATAAAATTGTCCAAAGCTGGTCTGATACTGTGGTTCTAGCTCTCTGAACTGCTGAAAAGAGCTGCTTCTATTAAGGTTGTCCATCTCACAATGTTGTTGTTAATGTGTACATTGTTCTCTTGGTTCTACTCCCTTAACTCTAGAGAAGTCATTCCATGCTTCTCTAGAGTCTGATGATTTGTGGTTTCTTATAGAACAGTAATATTCCATAGTATTCATGTACCATAACTTGTTTAGCCATTCCCCAATTGATGGGCATCCTCTCAGTTTCCAATTCTTTGCCACTACACAAAGAACTGCTATGAATATTTTGGAACATGTGGGACTTTTTCCCATTTTTTAAAACAATTTCTTCTGGATAAAGACCTAGAATTGGAATTGCTAGGTCAAAGGGAATGAACATTTTTATTGCTCTTTGGACATGGATCAAGCTTTTATATTCATTTCATCTCTTTTATATCACTCTATAATTGGATTTATTTGTTCCTCTATTCAAAACAGACATCATACAAGATTTATTCAAGAGAAAAATGCTTTCAAAAAACTCTCCTTAATGACTAAGAGGCCAGACAGCATTCACAAATGAATAAGTTCTTTTGTAAAAAAAAAAAAACAACTGTTTTGGAATATAATATTCTTCTTAAAATTTTGTTGAAAAGGCACCCAGACCTAGACTATGCTATTTTTTTTAGTTTTTGCAAGGCAAATGAGGTTAAGTGGCTTGCCCAAGGACACACAGCTAGGCAATTATTAAGTGTCTGAGTCAAGATTTGAACTCAGATACTCCTGACTTCAGGGCGATGTCTCTAGCCACTGGGCCACCTAGCCACCCCTATGCTATTATTTTTATAAAAGATGGATATAGTTTTACACTAAAGAATTATGCCATGATCTAATTGAGATAATAAAGACAAAGACAGAACCATTACTAGAGATAGAAAAGGAAGCCCACACATATAAGATGGAGTACATCTGGCTTATATCTAGAGAAATTTCAGCTATTCTTCAAGACTCAGCTTTCTCCATGATTTCTTCCTTGATTTTCCAACCATATGAATTCTTTGTCTCCTTTGAATTCCTACAGCACTTTAGTGCCTCTTTTCTGTGTCATAGTTTATGGATAGAGATTTTTTTGTTGAAGTCCTGAACTGGGGGTAACAAGGCATCCAGACTTCCCTATGAACAGGACAGAAGTGTTAGAACACCAGCCTGAAGTCATGGAAATTGTTGTCCAGAGGGACAACTCTCCAAACCAGTAGGTAAGAGACTAGGAATAGCTTTACTTGAGTCTAGGGAGCAGTGTTTCTGGATCTAGGATTCTGAATTCTTCTGCAAAAGAGCAGAGGGAGAACAGATTGAAAGATTTAGAAGATGCAGTAACAGAAAGAGTTCCCTGCCTCTCAGCCCCCTCAGAGATGAGCAGTGATCATTAAAGAGAGAAGTGGACTTTAATCATAACAGACTCACTTCTTGAGCCTTCAGTCATAAAGAGAACTGTGGTTAAGGCTGCAGGAATGATAAAGTGTAACCTTCCAGTCAGAAGCAGGTGGCACCATAGCGTACAGAGCTCATCTTCCTGAGTTCAAATCTGGCCTCAGACATTTACTAACTGTGCCACTCTGAATTACTTGGAAAAGTTTGGTAAAGACATTCCATGTAGGGTAAGAGAAGCAATGAAAGCAAATATTATATGGTGTGTTGGGGGAGGAGAGAGATACAAAGTTTAACTGGAGCGGGAAGTTTATAAGGAGCGTATGAAGTTTATGTGATGGAACCTTAAAGCTACCCAAGGCAAACCAAGAGGGAAATTTGGTTAAGGACAGAGGTGGCCCAAAAGCTAAGAGTTCCTCACTCAAAAGCCAGAATATGTTGCAGAGAGTGACGAAATATGGAACTATATAGGGGGAAGTTCTAAGGAAGAAACTGGTGATACAACAGATCAGAAAAATAAGATTCCATTGTAGGAAATCACTAAATACCAGAAAGAATAATGATCCCTATTGTGTCACAGCTGGGGGTAACCTTTACCAGGAATAGAAGAATAAGATTAGTTTGTAGAGTCTGATTCTTTAGCTGAATGTGTGACCCAAATCATTTTCACTCAGGTCCCCTTTTTTAATATATATTTATATGCCCAGGCTTAGCACAGTTACATGATCACTAACCCACAGAGATACCTAGAAAATGAATGTGTAAATTAATGAGCATTAATAAAGGCTTCTCTAAGTGACAACCACTGTGCTAAACTCTAGATATGAAAATACAAAAATACGATCCTTGTTTTCTGGCAGTTTCTGTATGTTCTAATAGGGAAGATAGCATATTTAGAGGAGCAATGGCCAGAGAAGGGTACTTTGGTTTGGTTAGTCACAAGGATAGTGAATAGAGTGATAAAGAATCTGATTGACATTCTTTCCAGGGGAATGTTAGTATTGATTTGATTACTGTTCCAAAGCTGGAAAGGACAGAGGCCAAAGGGATATAAAGAAAGTTATTATTTAGGAAGGTTGCCAAAAGGATGATTGGCATGACTGTTCTTTGCTTTGGGATGTTTTCTTATTTTTGTCGAATACAACAGATTTTGGCAACTAGCCAATACTCAATTATAGTCGTTTGGGTAATGCAGCCACGGTAACAAATAGACAGCAATTACCTGACAACTGCATTTGTTTTGTTTTGTTTCTTTTCCAATAGATTTTTCTAGAGAAGGTTCAGGTTTAGCTAAAAAAAATAAACAATTAAACTAGTAATTTTTGGTGTTTTTTAAAAACTATTTTTCAACTCAAAGAAATTGTGTCCTGGATTAGTGATTATTTCCATTGGTTTCTAATGACATTGGGGGGCCAATATGTGAATAATTATATTCTTAATGAATTGAAAGAATATCATAGGACAGCTAGCTGGCATAGTGTATAGAACACTGGCCCTGGAGTCAGGAGGACCTGAGTTCAAATTTGGCCTCAGACACTTATTAATTACCTAGCTGTGTGACCTTGGGCAAGTCACTTAACCCCATTGCCTTGCAAAAGAAAAGAAAAGAAAAGAAACCCCCCCCCAAAAAAAGAAAGACTCTCATGCAATCACAACATAAAAGGTAGCATGGTGCAATGAATTTGGTTTCAGAGACTGTTGTTCAGATGTTTCAGTCACGTCTGACTCTTCTGAGGCCAGGTTTGAACTCAGTAAGATGAGTCCATACAACTCCACCCTCAGCGTTGTATCCATTGTGCCACCTGACTGCCTTTGATGTCAGAGGACCAGAGTTCAAATTCTAATTTTCTACTTATGCAATCTTGAACATAGTCACTGTATGTCTCTGGGCCTCAGATAATTCTTGATCTAGAAAAGGAGAGGCTGACCACAGTTCTCTTGCTGGATGCTCTTCTGGTTCCAAGTTTACTCCATCATCTTCCCAGAATCTTCTCTCTGGTTCTGAGAATTCAAACAGTCATGGCTTCCCGCCCCGCCCCACCACCACCACATATACAGAAAGACAATTTCATTACTGTTTTTAACCTTCTATACTACTTAAAAAACATCTTTTATTTAATCTGCTCACTTGATGGTTTCTACATTTGAATTCAGTTGTACTTTAACCTGAGTCACCTTTCAGATATGATGTCTAGAAATAACACAATTACTATTTTATTCTATGAATTATATAAGCAAAAAAGGCTAATCATAAAACTTTATTGAACCTTTTGTCTCTAGCAATGGCTAGGGCTATGAGACAGGACCTAGACCTCTGATTTTATTGTCAAAAAAACTCCCAGGTGAGAAAATTCCATCTGTCAATGCAGATTGGCACCTTCTTTGCAATTCATAGTCTTGGAGAGTTGCACAGAACTTTAAAGTTTGGATGACTTACTCAGGGTGATAGTAATGTCAGGATTTAAGCCTAGGTCTTTCTGGTTTTCAGGCACACTCTCTATCCCCTGTGCCACTGTAAAAAAATACAATTTGTAAAGAACTCAAAATGTTCAGTACTCAAATGAATCCATGAGCTCACCAATATGAATGTTCCTTCCAATGATACAGATTGCAGTCTATCCACACTTATCATTTCTGGGAGATTCTTGGCCATACCTTGCCATAAATTGTTCTCATCAGGATCTACCCAAAATGCTATAAGTTTACTTCCTTTCTTCTGACATCATGAGGATGCTAGTGGGAGGCACTCAGGGTATCCATCTGTTAGTAATCAATCAATAAGAATTTATTAAGTATTTACAATATTTCCCAAATGACAGTAAGCACAGGTGATATAAAGACAAGAGTGAAATAGTTCCTACCCTCCTACCCTCCAGGAACTTACATTCTAAGTGAGGAGACAATCCATGTATATATAAGTATACACACAA
Source organism: Macrotis lagotis (assembly GCF_037893015.1). Classification (NCBI taxonomy): domain Eukaryota; kingdom Metazoa; phylum Chordata; class Mammalia; order Peramelemorphia; family Peramelidae; genus Macrotis; species Macrotis lagotis. Next base: position 256,658,359 of record NC_133666.1, read on the forward strand.
TATATACAAAATAAATGCAGATATATTGGGAAGGGTCACTGGCCAATAAGAACCCAAACTTAAATGTATGTAGAATATGCTTCTGAGGACAGCTAGGTGGCACAGTAGACACAATGGACCTGGCATAAGGAAGACTGAGCTCAGATCCAGATGCAGATATGACATTGGGCAAATCATCTAACCATGTTTGCCTCAATTTCCTCATCTGTAAAATGATTAAGAGGAGAAAATGGCAAACCACTCCAATACATTTACCAAGAAAACCTCAATTGGGGTCATGAACAATCAAATATGACTGAAACAACAATAACAACAACAATAATGTAATATAGTATATTTTCCCTGATATCCAACTTATGTAGGGGCTGAATAAATCTTTTTCCAAAAGTAAGAATGAATGAACCCCTGGTCCCAGTTTTGTGTATTTTTTTTCTAAGGCTCTAACTAGCATTTGTGTAGCACTCATTAGGTTTACAAGATGTTATCTTAAGTGGCCTCAAAATAGCTCTGTTAACACAGATTTTTTTATTATATCCATTTTCTGGATGAGACAACTGACACCCAAAAAGCTTAGGTGACTTGACTTGGCCATACTACTACTACTACTACTTGTCGAGTAGCCTTGTTGCCTCCAACTCCAGCTCTCTTTTCACTAAACTACCTGGCCACCTATATCATAGTATTGTCCTTGGGAACAGACAAGATTATCATATTGTGGTCATCTGAAACCAGAAGAGTCACCAGAGGTCTAATAAGGCATAAATAACAATAATATTGTTTGCTACTAGCCTGGTAAGGAATCAGTCCAGGGAATGAACTCTGAATGAATGACTTATTCCAGCAGCTAACCAATCCAGAAGCTGAGACATCATATCTTGCAAGCTAAAGGGACATGATGAGCAGGGTCAGAAGGGAGCTTGGTAGGAGAAACATTTTATCAAAATTCCTTTAAGTTGGAGTCCACCCTCCCAGGTACTGACTGGAGAGGAGAAAGTATGCCCTGATTTGGAGCAAAAGGGGGAAAATGTTTTTTGTAGCTCAGTAAACATACTTTTGTTGAAATATTAATTGGTTAATTGATATTGAAGAGATAACCACATGCTAACTGGCAATGGGGAATTGATGGGGTGGAGAGGGAATACACTAAATGTGGGCTCATGAACTATAGTATTAGGATCACTCATAAATCTGTTGGATCATCTTTACAACCCAGAAAGGAGAATCAGTGACAATACTCTGAAAATCTAGGTCTGCTGATGAAAGATGGGGTTGGAAGAATAATGAACTAGGAGACTGCATATACTTCACAAAGCAGCTTTGGGAAGAAGTCCACTAGCAGCTAAAGGAATCAGGAAAACATTTGTCAGGTGGTGGACCCCTTTTTGTCTATCTTACATGTGTATATATATATATATATATATATATATATATATATATATATATATATACATATATATATATAATGAAATACTTTCTTTTTTTTTCTTTTTTGAAATTCCTTGTTTGATATACATTCCAATCTGATAACACCCACTGTGAGCATCTCTATGTTCTGTTAGGTAGTGTGTTCAGTTATTTCAGTCTTGTTTGATTCTTCATGATCCCATTTGATGCTTTCTGGGCAGAGATATTGGAATGATTTGCCATTTCCTTCTCCAGTTCATTTTACAGTTGAGGAAACTCAGGCAAAACAGGATTAAGTGGCTTAATAGGGTCATCCAGTCAAGTGTCTGAGGCCTGATTTGAACTTTTGAAGAAGTGTTTTCCAGATTCCAGGCCTGACACCTTATTCACTGCACCACCTGTATGTTCCTAGTCCTCTGTTATATTCAGCTTCAATTACTTGTAATCTAATGTGTTCAATGTCTCACAGTGACATGACAACACTGCTAAAATATTGCTAAAATGATTAGGCTTAGGGGCGGCTAGGTGGCACAGTGGATAGAGTACCTGCCCTAGAGTCAGGAGTACCTGAGTTCAAATCTGGCCTCAGACACTTAATAATTACCTAACTGCTTGTCCTTGGGCAATACTTAACCCCATTGCCTTGCAAAAAAAACCTAAAAAAAGAAAAAGATATCTTAACAAAGTGGCACACCTCTCTCAAGGTGGGAGAGAGGGGCTGAGTTACTAATTTTAATTGAATGTGAATGGAATGATCACTCCCATGAAATGGAAGCAGTTAGCAGAGTAGATTAAAAACAGAATTCTACAATACATTGTTTACAAGAAACACATTTGAAGCAGATGCATATAGAGGAAAAGTAAAAGACTTGAGCAGAACATATTATGCTTTACCTGAAGTAAAAAAAAAGCAGGGATAGTAAACCTGATCTCAGACAAAGCAAAAACAAAAATCAATCTCATTAAAAGGAATGAGGAAGGAAACTTCCTAAAAGGTACCATTGACAATGAAGTAATAGAAATACTAAACATGATTAATGTTGGAGAGGATCTAGGAAAACTGGGACACTAATGCACTGTTAGTGGAGTTGTGAACTTATCCAACCATTCTGGAGAACAATCTGAAATACACCCAAAGGACAATAAAACAGCAATATCTCTACTAGGTCTACACCCCCAAAAAGATCATAAATAAGGGGAAAAGATCTTCATGCACAAAAATAGAAGCTCTTTTTTGTAGCACCAGAGAATTGTAAATTGAGGGGATGCCCATCAATTAGGGAATGACTGAACAAGTTATGATATATGAGTGTGGTGGAGTTTTATTGTTCTGTAAGAAATCATAATCAGATGGACTTTAGAAATGGCTGGAAAGACTTGCATTAACTGATGTTAAGTGAAGTGAGAAGAACCAGCAACACAGAATGATGAACTATGATGAACAACTTTTCTCAGCAGTACAATGATCCAAGACAATTCTAAAGGACCTGTGATGGAAAATAGTATCCATATCAAATGAATGGGGTCTGGATGCAGACCAAAGCATACTATTTTCAAATTTAAAAATTTATTTTATGGTTCATTTCTTTTTCTGTGTCATGGTTTCTTCCCCTTTTGTTCTAATTTTTCTTTCACATCATGACTAATATGGAAATAAGTTTTATAGATCAATATATGTTTATAACCTCTAACAGATTACTTGCTGTCAAGAGGAGGAAGGAGGGAGGGAAAAAAATTCAGAATTCATAATCTTACAAAAAATGAATGTTGATTATGGTATTTATTATGTTAATTATATATTATATTATATTAATTATATCATATTATATTACATTATATTGTATTACATTACATTATATCATATCATATCATATCATGTTATAATTATGTTATATGATGTTATACTATGTTATATGTTATGTTATATTATTTATGTTATATCATATATTATATATTATATCATATTAATTATAATTATATCATGTCATATTATATCTTATTATATCACATCATATCATATCATTTTATATAATATTATATCATAGTATATCATATTGTATTATGCTATATTATATTAATTATATTATACTATACTGTACTATATTATACCATACTATACCATACCATGCCATGCCATGCCATACCATATCATATTATATCATATCATATCATAAGCAAACTAGGAGATCAGGGAATAGTTTACCTGTCAGATCTATGGAAAGAGAAGCAGTTTATAACTGAGGAAGAGATGAAGAACATCATTAAAAAACAAACTAGATAATTTTGATTACATTAAATTAAAAAGTTTTTACACAGATAAAACCACTGGAACCAAGATCAAAAGAAATGTAGTAAATTGGCAAACAATTTTTACAACGAGTATTTCTGACAAAGGACTCATTTCTAAATTATATAGAGAACTGAGTCAAATTTATAAAAAAAAACCAAAGAAACAAACCATTTCCCAATTGACAAATGGTCAAAGGATATGTGAAGGTAATTTACAGAAGAGGAAATCAAAGCAATCCATAGTCATGTGAAAAATTGCTCTAAATCATTACTGGTTGGAGAAATGCACATTAAAGCATCTCTGAGGTACGCCTTCACACCTCTCAGACTGGCTAATATGACCAGAAAGGACAATGATCAATGTTGGAATGGAGGTAAGAAATCTGCGACACCAATGTATTGTTATTGGAGCTGTGAATTCATCCAGCCTTTCTGGAGAGCAATCTGGAATTATGGCCAAAGGGCAATAAAAATGTGCATACCTGTAATATCACTACTGGGTCTATAACTGGAAGAGATCATGAAAAAGGGTAAAAGCATTACTCATACAAAAATATTCATAGCAGCCCTGCTTGTGGTGGCAAAGAATTGGAAATTGAGCAAATGTCCATCAACTGGTGAATGGCTAAACAAATTGTGTTATATGTATGTTATGTAACACTATTTTTCCATTAGAAACTGGGAGGCATGGAAATTCAGAGAAGCAGGGAAGTATATGCATGAACTGATGCTGAGCGAGACAAGCAGAACCAGAACATTGTACACCCTAACAGCAACATGGGGGTGATAATCAACTTTAATAGACTTGCTCATTCCATCAGTGCAACAATCAGGGACAATTTTAGGGTATCTGCGATGGAGAATGCCATCTATATCCAAAGAAAGAATTGAGTTTAAACAAAGACCAAAGACTATTATTACCTTTAGTTTAATTTTTTAAAAAAAGGTATCTTATGTAATTTTGCTATCTCTTAAATATTTTTTCCCCTAAGGATATGAGTTCTCTCTCTCATCACATTCAGTTTTGTTCAATGTATAATAGCATATAAACAATCTAAAGACTATCAGACTGCCTTTGGTGGGGGGTGGGGGTGGGAAAAGGGAAGCAAGATTGGGGGGGAAATTGTAAAATTCAAAAACAAAAAAATTTTAAAAATGAATGTTGAAAACTATCTTTGCATTTAATTAGAAAAATAAATAAAATTTTAAAATGGGTTTGTGTTTCTGGGATTATTTCTAGGATTATTAAAGGAACTATTCAATTTTCTAAAAGGAATACAACCACTTTTCTTTCTGTTAAATTATGGGTATAATTCATTGTCTATTTGTACCATCTATTCCACATATACATACTTTTTCTTTTTTAGTTTTTGCCATGCAATGGGGTTAAGTGGCTTGCCCAAGGCCACACGGCTGGATAATTATTAAGTATCTGAGGCCAGTTTTGAACTCAAGTATTCCTGACTCCAGGGCCAGTGCTCTATCCACTGAGCCACCTGGCTGCCCCTACATATGCATACTTTTAACAAGCTCTGTCATCTTTCTAATATACCACAATTTATTGCATAGACTTTGTTCATCCACTTGATCTTTTCTTGTGGATAATCAAGACAAATTTTTCTGAGTGGTTACAGATCTGTATAATTTCCCATGGCTTAATTCAGTCAGCACAATTCCATGCATAACATGGAAGCACCTGGAGGATGTCATGCACTTGAACTCCTCCTTGCCCTTGAACTCTGCACTGGATCTCTATCCCAGTGATAGACCCTTTGGCAAGAACATTTCACCCTATTTTATGCTTCACTTTATGTTTATGATCTGAGGGAACGGGGAATAGAATTAGCTCAATTGTATGTTTCAAGAACTCTGCCGTGATTTTGAAATATACATGGAAAAACCTTTTGCTAGAACAGGTTTTAGTGCTTTTACTGTATCAAATGCTTTTTTGGAGAAGCACTTATATTCTACACATCTTTTAGGCAGTAGTGATAGCTAAGATGTAGTCTGCTGTGAAAAATCACTTGCAAAGTTCTTTTTGTTTGTACCTGACACTCTCTTTTTTTTAGGGTTTTTTTTTTGCAAGGCAAATGGGGTTAAGTGACTTGCCCAAGGCCACACAGCTAGGTAATTATTAAGTGTCTGAGGCCCAATTTTAACTCAGGTACTCCTGACTCCAGGGCTGGTGCTCTATCCACTGTGACATCTAGCTGCCCCCTGACACTCTCTTTAAGGAAGAATTTGATGCGTATTTATATCATATGAGAAAGCAAACATATGAATAATTAGCAGTTATTTATCTCTTGATTTCCTTTTAAGGGATATTAGCAAATGATGAGCTTTTTTCCCCCCATGCTTTTGGTATCTTCCCTTATTTCAGATACCTTGTGAAGCTATCCCTCAATGTTCTATAAATTGTTCTACCTTTAACATATCTAATCTAGTTATATTTGATCTAATTTTCCCATTGTTCCATCTTTGTTCTTGATGGTGTTTTTTCTATTTCCTCAATACACACACACACACACACACACACACACACACACACACACACACACACACACAAACAGGACTGTGATGTTAGAGAACCAATGAGGTGACTGTTTTCTTTGATGGAATCTTATAACTAATCAACCAATAACGATTTGAGAACCTGGTACTATGTACCAGACTCTGTTAAACATTGGGGATATAAGAAGAGGCAAAAAACAGTATATACTTATGAAGAAGACAATATGCAAACAAATCTATACAAAGCAAATTATATGCAAGTATGATAGAAATTAGTTTTTAAAGAGAAGACATGAGAATTGAGCAGTGGAAAAGTCCTCCAGAAAAAGAAAGGAGTTTAGCAGGAACTTAAAGGAAGCTAGAGAGATGAGTGGGTAGAGCAGAAGAGGTAGAATGTTCCAAATATGGGGTCATTCAAAGAAAATGCCCAGGGCTGAAAGATGGAATATCTTGTTTGTGCAGCAGTCAGCATACCAGTGTCACTGAATCAAAGAATATATGTCAGAGAATAAGGTGTAAGAAGACTGAAAAGATAGGCAAGAGCTAGGTTATAAAGGGTTTTTAAAAATCTTTTCTGATTTTTTCCCTTTTATTTTTTGCCCCCACACCAAAGCCCTTGGAATGACTTTGTCCCTCATAAGATTTTATACTGGTCTTTATATTCTATTTTAACCTAGTGCTACCTTTGGCTCTTAACTCTCTTTACTTTGTAAGTAAATCAAGAGTCTGTTCACTAAAATACTTTTAAGACTTTTTTGGTCCCCTGTTATCATAATTGATTTATATTAATTAGTTTTCTATATAAGAGTGTTACTTTTGATATCAGTGTCATTTCTACTGTTATTTATCAATTTTTTATCAATAACTTGTTTAAATAAATCCACATTGAGTTATTTCAATTGTATGCTGTACTTTTTTGCATAATTAATCTTCTATATTAATTCTAATAGTTAATTGAAAATGTTGATAGTCTGACTACACATAGTCAACTGATTCGGGCATGACTTTCATATAAATAAGAAGCCTTTGCCTGTCAAAACATAAGTTTAATGATTTAAATGGTAATAAATATTTCATATAACTTATGTATGATATATATAATTTTATATATATATATATATATATATATATATATATATATATATATGTATATGAAATACATCTGTATACATTCACTGCTCTCTGTGTCCAGCACATTTTTTTGGTCTGACAAAAGTATTCATGATATAAAGCCATGAGGTTTCTGTGTAGCCTACAAGCTTTTTGGTTACTTTTTTTTTTAGGTTTTTGCAAGGCAAATGGGGTTAAATGTCTTGCCCAAGGCCACACAGCTAGGTAATTATTAAGTGTCTGAGGCCAGATTTGAATTCAGGTACTCCTGACTTCAAGGCTGGTGCTCTACCCGCTGCACCACCTAGCTGCCCCTTTGGCTATTTATTTCTGATCCATGTTTCCTTCCAATATATTTCTTGTCATTATTACTTATTTTTATCTTTGCATTAAGGTTGTTTAGTATCAGAGTGTATGAGTTAATACGGAAGATATTACTGAATTATTTGTAGAATTTCTCCGACTGTTCATCCTCTAAAACAGATGGCGTAAAGATGCTGCAACTATTTTCATAATGAAAAGAGAAGGAAGGAAGGAAAAAATTTGGTTAAATGCCTTATTTATATTTTAAGTTAGTACTTAAGGCTGCACAAAGAACTTTCTTTACAACAGCCATATGGAGCAAATAGTCCTTTTTTCAGAAAACTTCAAGGATTGGAACGTGTTTCCTCAGTCAGAAAGTGTAGAAACCAGAAGACAAACTCCAGGGAGACAGTGGCTCAATGGTATTGCTGGATCAAAGGGTATGCCCATTTTTATTGCCCTTTGGGCATAATTCCAAATTGCTCTCCAGCAAGGTTGGATCAGTTCACAGCTCCACCAACAATGTATTAGTGTCCCAGATATTTTTCCAGTTATTTGCATCTGATTTTATTTGTGTGAAAAGTATTTTATAGTTGTTTTCATAGTTTCTGAGACTGTCTTGGCAGGTAGATTCCCAAATATTTTATCTTGTCTGAAATTATTTTAAATGGGATTTCTCTTTCTAACTCTTGTTGCCGTATCTTGCTAGTAATATATAGAAATACTGAGAATTTATGTGGGTTTATTTTATATCCTGCAATTTTACTAAAGTTACTAATTGTTTCCAGTAGTTTTTAGATGATCTTTTAGAGTTCTCTAGGTAGACCATCATATCATCTACAAAGAATGAAAGCTTTATTTCTTCCTTCCCAATTCTAATTCCTTCAATTTCTTTTTCTTCTCTTATTGCTGAAGCTCACATTTCTAAAAAAATTTTGAATAGTAGTGGTGATAACAAGCATCCTTGTTTCATTACTGATATTATTGGGAATGCCGCTAGTTATTCCATTGCATACAATTGTTGATAGCTTCAGATAGATACTGCTTATCATTCTAAGGGAAAATCCATTTATTTTTATGTGTGCTAATGTTTTTAGTAGGAATGGGTCTTTATTCTGTCAAAGGCTTTTTCAGCATCTATTGAGGTAATCATGATTTCTGTTAGGTTTGTTATTGATATAGTCAATTATAATGACAGTTTCCCTAATATTGAACCAATCCTGCATTCCTGGAATAGATCTTACTTGGTCATAGTGTATTATCCTAGTGATTGCTTTGCTAAGATTTTATTTAAGATTTTTGCATCCAACTGAGTGAGATGAGCAGAACCAGAAAAACACTGTAGACCCTAACAGCAACATGGGAGTGATGTTCAACCTTGAAGGACTTGCTCATTCCATCAGTGCAACAATCAGGAAAAATTTTAGGCTGTCTGCAAAGGAGAGTGCCAGCTGTATCCAGATAAGGAGCTGTGGAGTTTGAACAAAGTGCAAGGACTATTCCCTTTAATTTAGGAAAAAACCAGATAGCTTATTGTCTGATCTTGTTACCTCTTAGACTTCTCTTCTCTTTAAGGATATGATTTCTCTCTCATCACACCCAATTTAGATCAAGGTACAACATGGAAACAAAGTAAAGACTGACAGAGTGCTTTCTATGGGCGGGGAGGGGAGAGGGAAGCAAGATTGGGGGGAAATTGTAAAACTCAAATAATATCTTTAATAAAAATAAATTTTTAAAAAGATTTTTGCATCCATATTAATTAGGGAAATTGGTCTATATTTTTTTCTTTGTCTTGATTCTTCCTGGTTTAGGTATCAGCACCATATTGGTGTCATAGAAAGAGTAAGGTAGAGTTCCATCTTCAACTATTTTTCCAAACAGTTTATATAGAATTTGAACCAATTATTCCTTAAATGTTTAATAGAATTCACTTGTGAATCCATTTGGCCCTGGAGATTTTTTTTCTTAGGGAGTTCATTGATGGATTGTTGAATTTCTTTTTCTGAGATAGGGTCTTTTAGGTATTTAATTTCTTCTTCATTTAACCTGAGCAACTTATAGTTTTGTAAATATTCATCCATTTCACCTAGATATAGTTGGGCAAAATAGTTCTGAATTATTACTTTAATTTGCTCATTGGTGATGAGTTTACCTTTTTCATTTTTTATACTAGTAATTTGGTTTTCTTCTTTCTTTTTTAAATCAAATGAACCAAAGATTTATCTATTTTATTGTTTTTTCCCATAAAACCAACTCTTGGTTTTATTTATTAGTTCAATAGTTTTCTTGCTTTTGATTTTATTAATTTCTCCTTTAATTTTTGAATTTCTAATTTGGTATTTAATTGGGGGTTTTTAATTTGTTCTTTTTCTAATTTTTAGTTGCATACTTAATTAATTGATGTCCTCTTTTTCTATTTTATTCATCTAAGCATTTAGAGATATAATATATCCCCTAATAATTGCTTTGGCTGTATCCCATAAGTTTTAGTATGTTGTCTCATTATTGTCATTGTCTAGGATGAAATCATTAATTCTATCTATAATTTGTTGTTTTATCCACTCATTCTTTATAATGAGTTTCCAATTAGTTTTAGATCTATGTCTCCATGGCCCAGTATTGCATGTGATTTTTATTGCATTATGGTCTGAGAAGGAAGTATTCACTATTTCTGCCTTTCTGCATTTCATTATGCAGTTTTTATGCCCTAGTACATGGGTCAATTTTTATGTAAGTGCCATATACTGCTGAAAAAAATGTCATATTCCTTTCTATGCCCATTCAATTTTCTCCAAAGGTCTAAGTCTATCATGTCTAGATTTTCTAACATTCTATTTACCTCTTTAATTTCCTTCTTGTTTATTTTATAATTAGATTTATCTGATTCTGGGGGGGGTGAGATCCCCCACCTGTAGACTTTTGCTGTCTATGTCTTCTGGTAACTGATTCAGTTTCCCTCCAAGAATTCGGATGCTATACTGCTCAGTGCATGCATATTTAGATTTGGAATTGCTTCATGGTCTATGGTACCTTTTAGGAAGATATAGTTTCCTTCCTTATTTCTTTTAATGAGATCTATTTTTGCAACTGCTTTTCTGAGATAAGGATGCTACTCCTGCCTTTTTCAGTTCAGTTGAAGCAAGATATAGTCTGCTCCAACCTTTTACCTTTACTCTATATGTTTCTATCTGCTTCAAAAGAGTTTCTTGTAAGCAACATATTGCAGGATTCTACTTTTTAATCCACTCTGCTAACTGCTTATGTTTTATGGGATAGTTCATCCCATTCACATTCAAAGTTACTATTTCTAACTCTTTATTGCCCCCTATGCTATCTTCCCTTTGTTTGTATTTTTCCCCTTTTTCATATTTCCCAGTATTTTACTTCTGAATACCACTTCCTTCAGTGTGTTTGCCCTTTATATCCTACCCCCTCCCCTTTCTTTCCCCCTACCCTTTGCCCCTTCTTCTTTCCCTTCCTTCTATCAGATCTTCTTTTCCTCTCCCCTCCCCCTCTTAATATTTGAAAGGTAAGATAAGTTTCTAAACTTAACTGAGTTTTTGTGTGTTATTCCTCCTTTGAGTCAAAGCTGATGAGAGTAAGATTCAGCTGGTTCTCACCTCCTCCCTTCTTTCCTCCTATTGCAATAGGTCCTTCACACCTCTTCATGTGATGTAATTTACCCCATTCAATCTCCTCCATTCTCCCATCTCTTTACTGTCCTCCCTTTTTTCTTTTTTTTAATTTATTTTTTTATTCTCATTTTGTACAAATGTTTTGTACATTAATAAAATATTCTTGTTTACAAGTAAACAAAATACCCTTCCTCCCCCATGAATATAGATAGACTTGCTTGGGCAAAAAAAGTAAAGGGGAGAGAAAAAAAATAATTAAAATTAAAAAAAAATAATAGTAGTAATTGTAGGTATGGTCAGGTGGCGCAATGGACAAAGCACCAGCCCTGGAGCCACGAGCACCCAAGCCCATATCCAGCATTGTAAACCCAACCATCACCCAGCTGTGTGACATGCAAGCCACCCGATCCTCACTGCCCTGCAAAAACCAAAAAGAAGAAAAAAAAAAGACCCAAAATAAAATAAAATATTAATGATAGTAGGGGTGGCTGGGTGGCAGACAGAGCATTGGCCCTTGAGCCAGGAGCACCTGGGTCCAAATCCGGCCCTAGACACCCAAAGATCACCCTGCTATGTGGCCCCAGGCAGGCCATCCAACCCCACTTGCCCTGCACCCTCCCCCAAATAATAATAACAAAAAATGTGCTTGAGTCTTTGTTCCAACACCAACAACTCTGTCATGGGTGGATCTCATTCTTTATGATAAGTCCATCACAGAAGTTACTTCCATATTTTTCCACCGTTGCCATTGCTGATCACAACTCCGTCCTTTCTTATTTCTCCACTACCATGTACTCTATTTTCTCTCTCCTTTCACTCTGACTCTGCTGTAGGGTCTCTGAGTGGCACAGCAGACAGATCCCTGGTCCTGGGGCCAAGAAGCCCTGAACCCCCATACCACCCCTTAGGCCCAGAATCCACCTGGCCCTATGGTCCTGGGCAGGCCTTCCAATCCCAGCCCCTTGCATGAAGTAAGAAAGAAAATGTGTTATATCTGGCCACTCTCCCCCCATGGTCCATCCTCTCCTCCTTTATTCACATCCCCACCCCTTCCCCCTCCTCCCCCCCCCTCCTTCTTACTCCAGAAGTCTATACCCCATTGAGTATATTTGCTGTTTCCTCTCCTAGCCATCTCGGATGAGAGCAAAGGTTCCCTCATTCCCCCTTGCCTCCCCGCTTCCATATCATTGCAATAGCCCATTATAATAAAAAAAATCTTATGTTAAATATCTTGGACTATTCCCCTTCTCCTTTTTCTTTCTCTCATTCCATTTCCCTTTTTTTCTGTTGACTCCATTTTTACACCATATTTTATCTTCAAATTCAGCTTTCTCCTGTGCTTCAACTATAAAAGCTCCCTCTACCTGCTCTATTAACTGAGAAGGTTCATATGAGTATTATCAGTGTCATTTTTCTATGCAGGAATACATGCAGTTCATCCTCATTAAGTCCCTCATATTTCCCCCCCTCTCCTCCAATCTCTATGCTTCACCTGAGTCCTGTATCTGAAGATCAGACCTTCTGTTCAGCTCTGGCCATTCCAAAAGGAACCTTTGAAATTCCCCTGGTTCATTGAAAGTCCATCTTTTTCCCTGGAAGAGGACAGTCAGCCTTGCTGGGTAGTTCATTCTTGGCTGCATTCTAAGCTCTTTTGCCTTCCAGTATATTATATTCCAAGCCCTACGAGCTTCCAATGTAGTTACTGCTAAGTGCTGTGTGATCCTGACTGCAGCTTCACGATATTTGAACTGTGTCCTTCTGGCTGCTTGTAATATTTTCTCTTTGACTTGGGAGTTCTGGAACTTGGTATAATATTCCTAGGGTTTGGTTTTTTGGGATCTCTTTCTCTGGGGGATCAGTGGATTCTGTCCATTTCTATTTTGTCCTCTACTTCTAGAATATCAGGGCAATTTTCTTGTAGTAATTCTTTGAAAATGATGTCAAGGCTCTTTTCCCGATCATGATTTTCAGGTATTCCAATAATTTTTAAATTATCTTTCCTAAGTCTGTTTTCCATATCAGTTGTTTTTTTTCAATGAGATATTTCACATTTTCTTCTAATTTTTCATTTTTTTGGTTTTGAAGTATTGATTCCTGATTTCTGGTAAATTCATCAATCTCCCTGAATTCTATTCTTTGTCTGAAGGATTTGTTCTCCTCAGAGAGTTTTCTTATCTCTTTTTCTATCTGGCCAATTTTGCTTTTTAAAGCATTCTTCTCCTCAATAACTTTTTGAACTGTTTTATCCATTTGACCTAAGCTGGTTTTTAGCACTCTATTTTCTTCAGCATTTTTTTGGATTTCCTTGACTAAGCTGCTGACTTCATTTTCATGTTTTTCCTGCATCTCTCTCCTTTCTTTTCCAAGTTTTTCTTCTAACTCCCTCATTTGACTTTCAAAGTCTTTTTTGAGCTCTGTCATAGCCTGATCCCAATTTCTGTTTTTCTTGGAGTCTTTAGATGCAGGAGCTTGTGCTTCCTCATCTTCAGACTGAGTATTTTAATCCTTCTTGGGCTCATTTGCAAAATATTTCTCAATAGTCTTCCTTTTGTTTCTCTGCTTGCTCATTTTCCCAGCCTGGGCCTGTTTTGGGGGTGCTTCCTGAGCTTTTGGGACACTCCCACAAGGGTCTCAGTGTGTGAGGCTCTGTCCTCCCTCCTGGTCTGTGAATGACCATAAGCACCCTCCTCTGCCATGGGGCTGAGGTGGGGGGACCCTGGGGCGGGGCCTAGACTGCGATCAGGATCTGAATGTGGTCAGAGCCCCAGAGTTCTGTTCCAGGGGCAGAGGACAGAGCTCTGCAGTCTCTCTTCACTCCCCTCCCTCAGCTCAATGGGCTCATACCCTGGGGGCTCCTGCTTACCAGCTCCACCTGCTTCTGTTTCCGGGTCAGGGCTGCAGAAAGACCAAGCTGCTCCCTGTGTGCCCCGAGGGCTGGGCTCCATGTGCTCGCTCTGGCAAAGGTCCCCCACTGTTCCCCCACTTTGTGCCCAGTGCTCCCTGGGGTGCAGCTCAGGAGACTCCCCCGTTGCTGTGAGCCCGGGCTCCCAGCGCCCTGGGGCTGCCTCCGGGAGGCTGAAGTTCTTTGGCTCTGGGGGGCCTCCCCCTCTGACCCCAGGGAGCAGAGCCTTTCTGCTCTTTTCCAGGTTATCCTGAGTAGGAGAACTGCCTCAATGGGTCCCTTTGTGGGTTCTGTCTCACGAAAGTTTAGTTAGAGTCCTTAGCTGATGAGTTTTATCAGAGAGCTCTTAAGACTGGATGCCTTGTTGCCATCTTGGCTCCGCCCCCAGAATTTCCTGTCCTCCCCTTTTAAAGATATATTATTTTTAAATCATTCTATCAGAGTCACAGACAAGCCATTACTTCTGGCAAATTATATTGTCTCTAATAGAGTTACAATTCTCAAGAGTTATGAGAATCTTTCCCCCAGGTGGGGATATAGTCAGTTTCATCTTATTGGATAACAGGTTTTTTTTTTCTTTTCCCTTTTTCCCCTTTTCATATATCTTTTGAGTCTAAATTTTCTATTTAGCTCTGGTCTTTTCATCAGGAAAAATTGGAATTCTCCTATTTCATTAAATGTCCATATTTTCCCCTGGAAGAGAAGTCTCAGTTTTGCCAGATAGTGACTTCTTTGCAGCCTTCCAAGCTCCCCTGCTCTTTGGAATATCATATTCTAGAGCCTTGGATCCCTTAATGTTGATGCAGCCAAGTCCTGTGTAATCCTTATGTAGTTCCTTGATATCTAAATTGTTTCTTTCTGGATGCTTGCAGGATTTTCTTTTTTATCTGATAGCTCTAGAGTTTGGGAATGAATTGATTTCTAAGTTTCTTTAAAATCTAAATTATTATGATTGTCTGGTGGACAATGTCTGTGGTGCAGAAATCAGGGTTATTGGCACAAAGATCAGGATAAAGTTTTTTAATTTCTTTAAAAAATTAACAAACATGAGAAATACAATAGTTTCTAGACTTTTAAAAATAGATTTTATGAAGATATGAAATTATGATTCAACTTCAAAAAATCCAGATACTTAAAAAAATAAAAACATAGATTTGTTAGTTTTGTTTTTATATCACTTAAATTTCATAATGTATTCTTCTTTCCTGAACTTCTTCCTAAAGAGTTAATCTTTATATGAAAGAATAAAAAAAGAGGGGAAGAACAGTATGGCAAATGAACCAAGAGAGAGTAAGAATTTGGCTTGACAGGAAGTGTTCCATAACAATAGCCTGTGACCTCTGAAAAGAAAGGGAGTGAGATATCATCTGTTGCTTCTTCTTTGAAGCAAAACTTATTGTTTATAATTCTTGAAAATTTGCCTTTGATTATTTTATTGTTGCTCATTTCATTTACATGATTGTATTTACATCAATGAGTATATATGGTTTTTCTTGTCTGCTTACTTCATTTTTCATTAGTTCATAGACATTTTCTCATGTATTTCCATTTCAGTCACATTCATTATTTTTAACAATACAGTCGTGTTTTATTATACACATTGCTCTAATATGTTTAGCCGTTTTCCAGTTGATGGACATGTACTTTATTTATAATTCTATGATGCCACAAAAATGCTAATATGAATATTATAATATATGGGAACTTTCTTGCTATCTTTGATCTTCTATATCTTTGATCTTCCTAACAATGGGTGTGGTTATTTTAGTCACTTTTATTGCACATTCCAAATTACTTTCCAGAAGAGTTGGGTCAATTTAAAGTTCTACCAAAATTTGTAAAGTTTTCTGCCTGCCTTTCTTCAACCCTTCCAAAATTGACAGTTGCCATCTGTAACTAATGTACAGTAAGACAGAGAAATGGGTCTGGAGTCAGAAAGACTGGTTCATATCTGGTCTGAGACATTTATTAATTGTTACTCTGAGCAAGGTTACTCTCTGTTTGCCTCAGTTTTCTTATCTGTAAAATAGCAATAATACTCATAGCATCTACCTCTCAGGGTTATAAAGATCAAATAAAATAATATTTATAACATACTTATGCCTGACATGTAATAGTTACTTAATAAATATTTCCATTGTTGTCTTAATCATGATCTGAGTATGAAGTGAAACTTCTGAGGTGCTTAAATTTGCATCTTTCATTTGTAATTTGGATTATTCTTTCATGTGATTGTTTAAACTTTTATGGTTTTTATAACTATTCATATCTTTTGACTATCTATCTCCTGGGGAATGGTTTTTGTTCTTATATATTTTGTTAGTTGTCTATGTACCTTAGCTATCAGATACTTGAGATATTTGATATAAAGCATTTTTTCCTAGTCAATTGCTTTCATTCCTGTTCTGAATGCTTTAATTTTGTTCATACAAAAGCTTTTAAATTTCACAAAACCAAAATGATCCAATTTTATATTTTAAAATTGCATCTATACTTTGTTTTGTTAAGAATTAAAGTCTTAAAACTATTGTTCTGCAAGAAATCATAAATAAATGAATTTCAGAAAAAAAAACTTGGAAAGACATATGTGATCTGATGCTGAGTGAAGTAAGCAGAACCAGGAGAGCATTGTATACATTAATGGCAACAGTGTATGATAATCAACTATGATAGACTTAGTTTTTCTTAGCAGTACAATGATCAAAGAAAATTCTAAAAGATTTGTGATGGAAAATGCCATCCACATCCAGAGAAGAAATATGAAAGAAATATGAAAGAAATATGACTTTTTTCCTTTTCATCATTTTTTCCTTTTTTTGTTCTGGTCTTCATTCACAAAATGACTAATATGGAAATATGTTTGACAGAGTTGTATATGTATAAGCTTTATCAAATTACTCCCAAAAGAAGAGGGAAGAGGAAGAAGGGAGAAAAATGTGAAATTCAAATCTTACAAAAAATGAATCTTGAAAACTATTTTATGTGTGATTAAAGAAAACAAAAAAGAAACTAAACTAAAATATTGTTTACAAAAAGAATTTAAGTCCAATCAATAGCTGTGGAAGATAACTGCTTTGTTTCTATTCTGCCTTTTTGGGTATGATCTTTATGATTTAAGGCACATCCATTTTGAGCTTATTATTTCGTAAGATATGATAGTTAGATACAGCTTCTATTAAGCACTGATCAAGAACTTAGTAAGGCATTGGACTCTTTTGACCAGCAACTCATCTCAAGACTCAGCTGAGAAGGGAAGAAGGCTCTTGGGTACTTTTTTTTTTTTTAGGTTTTTGCAAGGCAAATGGAGTTAAGTGGCTTGCCCAAGGCCACACAGCTAGGTAATTATTAAGTGTCTGAGGTCAGATTTGAACTCAGGTACTCCTGACTCCAGGGCCGGTGCTTTATCCACTGTGCCACCTAGCCGCCCCTCTTCTGTACTTTCAAGTGCCTCCAGCAACAATCTGATTAAAGGATCATAGATTAAAAGTTTGAAAGGACTTCAGAGGTCATATAGTTCAACTGTCTCCTATTACATATGAGGGAAAGAAAGTTAAGAAGTTAAGAAACTTTTTCAAGATCACATAAATAAATTGAAAAACCTGGTATTTTAACTAATTCTCTGATTCTGGATATAGTATAAGAAGGGCTAAATATGGAATTCTTCATTATTAGTTTCTTAGGATAACTCATCAGGAAGTAACCTATCACATTCAAGAAAATGTTTCTTACATGTGGAAATCTAGCCATACCTGGAAATCAAGCAATCTGGGTTTTATTCCTGGCCTTTTCATTCACTTTCCTTTGAATAAATGTAGTTAGCCTCTCAGTACCTGAGTTTCCCACATTAACTTTCCTCACTAAATTAATTTAAGATGACTTTGAGAAACTGTTTCTACTTTGATATATATTATGAGGGCATATTACAACATATTAAGGGGTTATGAGTTTTTCAGCAAGATCTGTACTATTCAAATCAATAAATGCAATATGACAAAGATCTACAAAGAAGTTTCTACGTGAAAGGCACAGTCATTTTTTTCATTCCTTTACATGATGAAATTTTATTATTGATGTCAGGTTCATGGCCATTCATAATCCTCATGATGGCAAGAAGGATAGGTAAGAAGCAGGTAAGTATTATGGTATGAATGGGAAAAGTTGGTTATTTCAAAAGAATTATAAACTCTTGACTACTGTGTGAAAAATTTATCTAAATTACTAATAATAAAAAAATGAAAATCCAAATAACTCTGAATTCTGACTTCATACCCAACAAATTGGCAAAGAGGATCCAAGATGAAAATAGTTCATTTGAGGAGGGTTAGATTTGAAAAGACAGACACAGTCTTTGCTAGTGAAAGTATGGAATAATCTAATTCTGGTGTGTGTGTGTGTGGGGGGGGATTTTTGAATTATATTTGGTGACTCTTTTTTTAGGTTTTTGCAAAGCAAATGGGGTTAAGTGGCTTGCCCAAGGCCACACAGCTAGGTAATTATTAAGTGTCTGAGACCGGATTTGAACCCAGGTACTCCTGACTCCAGGGCCGGTGCTTTATCCACTGCACCACCTAGCTGCCCCCTATATTTGGTGACTTTAAAAAACTCATTAAAATGTCCATATAGTTTGACCCAGAAATTCTACTGTTAGGTATGTGCCCCAGGAGGTCAAAAAAATTTCCACATATATCAAAGTATTTTTTAAAAGTATATCAAAAAGTCACTTTTTGTGGTAACAAAGATCTAGAGACAAAGTAAATAACCATTAACCTGGGGAACCAAAAAATTATGGTGTATATAAATGTAACAAAATGTTATTTTATCACAACAAATCATGAATATTAATAATTCAGTGAGACAAGGAACCTAGAGAAAAACCTAGAAAAAATATGCATAATTATTACAACAATGTAATCAGAAAAGAAAGAACAATAATATGCATTTAGATGCTTTCAAATGATAATGATCAGTTGGTCCTGAAGAAGAGTTGAGAAAATGTACCTCCCTTCATCGAAGATATGAGGAAGTATGAATGTACTGCTAGACATAGTCAATGTTTTTGTTAATTTGTATAAACTACTGTTTCCTCCTTTCTTTTTTAAAGAAATGGTTCCATGGATAAAATAGTGGAAAAGATAAGCATTCAGAAATTAATGTAATATAACAACAAAAAAATCAATATTTATAAAGGGAGGAAAAAGTGGAAAAATAGATAATTTGATAATTGTGGTTTTTCTTAATTATTTCAAGACCATTTTCTTTGTCTTCAACATCTTATGTAATAAAGAATTCTAATCATTTAGGAACACGTGCTACCACAAAATATTACTGTACTGCCATCTTGGGGACATACTTTAAATTACAGTACTCTGAATTTCTCCATACCCCACACCAAAATCAGTTTTTAGGGATGAAAAGAAATGTATAACTTTATTATGAGGAGTATGTTGGACTAGTTCAATGGGCAGTCCATTCATATACATGCCATTCTTCATCTACCTGTTTTTTGTTCCATGTGAAGTATTTTTAAATTTTATTTTTTATTTATGGAATAAAAAAAGCATTTCCATTATAAAGTACAATAAAAAAAGATTATTGCACATGAAACTATACATCTACTCTGTATAACTTACTATTAATTTCAAATATACAATTAAATTATTATGTTTTTTCTTTCCTCCCTCTCAATCATCTAGAGAAGACCACCATCAGACATAAATAGGTGTCTGTGTGTGTGTGTGTGTGTGTGTGTGTGTGTGTGTGTGTGTAAGAATATTCTATACAGACTTCTATTTATTGTTTTTTTCTTTGAATGTAGATGGCATTTTCCTTCATATGTTCTTGATAGTTAATTTGGGTATTTATAATAGTCAAATAATTTATTCACTCAAATTCATTCTTCAAACAGTTACTGTATACAAAGTTCCCCTGGTTCTGCTCATTTCACTCTTCATTTTTTCATGCAAGCCTTTCCATGTTTTTCTAAAATTGTTTCTAAAATTGTTGAACTCTTCATTTCTTCTTGCACAGTAGTATTCCATCATAATCATCTACCACAACTTGCTCTGCCATTCCCCAGTTAATGGGCATCCCAGCAATTGCCAGTTTCTTGCCACTACAAAGAGAGCTACTATAAACATTTTAGAGCATATGGGTTCTTTTACTCACTGACATGTATAACTGGAAAAGGGAGCATACTGGCAAATGTATACTTTTAAGTTTGATTTGCATCAGTAACGTTTTCTCTAGCACTTTCTTAAATCTAGCTGATGTTTGTCCTTCATTCTCAACAAAGACCATGACATTAGGGGAGGTGATGCCATAAGATGCTCCTGAATTGGATTTGAGTGAGGGAGAGTTTTGCTAAGTCACTGGTCTTACTTTTTCCCTCAGAGCCATCTGGGTCCAGTGGCCAGATATGAATCAGGATGACTGAAGATAGTCTTGGCTGCGATGATCAACAAAACAATCATTGAAAACCTGAAAATTTAATAGTGATTCTGGCAAGCCAGTATGAGCTGGCTCTAGCTCATCTCTAGTGTTAGTGAGATTAAGATATAGCAGACCTATAGTTCAAAGGCTAAGTGATGATGGTTTTGTTTTTCTTTTTGTTTTTCCTTTTGGGTAGGGAAAGCGGGTGGTGCACCTAAACCTATTTTTTCAATAGTGTAAAGAACTAGAAGTAAGGAAGTTCCCCCAGTGTTGCTCTCTTCAAGATTTGGCTGCCTGGGACATTGAGAAGTTACAAGATAGCCTACTATCACAAGGCAGGTATATGTCCTAAGAACATTCACCCGTTTCTTCTGTACTCCAAGATTGGTCCCTCTTCACTAGGGGAATCATGTGTCTCATGCTGCCCTAGTATCCCTGAAATCTGAAAAGACCAAGACATGCAGAAGGTGAGGAGTAGATTTACTGAATTAAAATCAATAAACATTTGTTAATCACTTACTATGAGCCAAGTGTTAGATTGACCTTGGCTATTTATGACAGGAAATCAAAAATGACACAGAAAGAAAAGATGGATGGCTTGTGATTCACATGAGATAAAATTGGAGTAGTCTTAACCAATTATAGTTCTCTTGCCATATGGGCTGGTTATTTGAACAGATGAATAGACCTTCTTGGTATCTGACTGATGAAATTAAAAGTAAAACAAAATTTAGAGCAATATGATGTAGGGGAAGGAGTGATGAATTTGGAGTAAGAGAACCTGAGTTTGAACCTCAGGTTCCACCACTCACTGCATGTATGTCCTTTGTTCAAGTCATTTAATCACCATATTTCCTCCTAATGGCTTAGTTTGGACTGGAAATGGTTGGACTTAAAGAAAGGAATGATTTTATTGTAGCATGGGACAGACATTCAGCATTCATTCATTCATTCATTCATTCATTCATTCATTCATTCGTTCAAATGTTTATCAAGTACCTACTATGTACCAAGCATTGTACTAACTAATGGGGAAGTCAAAAAATGAAATATTTCTCTGCACTTCAGGGAGTTTATTGTAAACACATGTGAACAAAATATCAAAACATAAAACTGCACTTAGACTTTTGGGACACCATAAATACACACACACACACACACACACACACACACACACACACACACACACACTGTTTATACAAAATGAGTGCAAAGTAAAGTGATGGCACAGTGGATAGAATGCAGGGCCTGGAGTCAAGAAGGCTCATCTTTCTGACTTCAAATCTAGTCTCAGACACCTACTTAATAGTGACCCTGGACAAGTCACTTAATCCTATTTTGCCTGAATTTTCTCATTTATAAAATGGCAAACTACTCCAGTATACTTGCCAAGAAACCCATGCCCCTAAAAAAAGACATCATGAAGAGTCATGCACATACCCTTTAATCCAGCTATATACCACTACTGGGTCTATACCCTGAAGAAATCATGAAAAGGGGTAAAAATATCACTTGTACAAAAATATTCATAGCAGCTCTGTTTGTGGTGGCAAAGAATTGGAAATTGAGGGGATGTCCATCAATTGGAGAATGGCTTAATAAACTGGTATATGTATGTGTATATGTATGTGATGGAACACTATTGTTGTATTAGAAACTGGGAGGCATGGGAATTTCAGAGAAGTCTGGAAGGATTTGCATGAACTGATGCTGAGTGAGATGAGCCAAACCAGAATAATACTGTACACCCTAATAGCAACATAGGGGGAGATGGTCAAACTTAATGGACTTGCTCATTCCATCAGTGCAACAATCAGGCACAATTTGGGGCTGTCTGCAACGGAGAATAACATCTGTATCCTGAAAAAGAATTGTGGAGTTTGAACAGACCTTTAATTTTTTTAAAAAAATCCATGATCTTATTATATAATTTTACTATCTCTTATATTTTATTTTTCTTCCTTAAGGATATGATTTCTCTCTTATCACATTCAACTTAGATCAATGTATACCATGGAAACAGTGTAAAGATTAACAGACTGCCTTCTGTGGGGGAGGGAAGTGAGATTAGGGGAAAAATTGTAAAATTCAAAATAAATAAATACATAACTTTTTTAAACAGAATCATGCACAACTAAAATGACTAAACAACAAAGTGAGGATGAAACCTTAACAGCTAAAAGAACATCAGGAAATGCCTCAGGGAAGAGACAGAGCAGTTGAGGGTGGACCATTTCAAAACAGACTTTACCAACTTTCCCATTATGTTTAGTACTCATGGGAGTAGTAACACCCTGCCCGCTACTGGAAAGTATCTGATAAGTTGAATTTGGCAGAGTTAGGCTGCCAACAATTTACTATAAATCATTAGAGAAAAACAAGTATTTTGCAGGTTGATAGAAACCTTTAAAATCCAGCAAGTTTTTTAGTTCCTTTTGATGCAGACTGCCCCTGGTTTAGTCATGGTGGGTTTGTGTGAAATAGAAGCATGAATGAGGTAGGCTTGATGCTGAGTACAGAGGGTGGCAAGCCTGAGTTTATGTTTCTGATGGGTATGGTTCCAACTCCTGTAGAATGCAAGTTCCTTTTGGGGAGAAGCAGTTTTATTTTTATCTTTGGATTCCCAGGGCCTGAAACAGTAGCTAGAAAGTCAAGTTTGCATTTCTGCCCTGCTTTTGACATCTACTTGCTGCATGACCATGGATAAATCTCAGCACTCGCAGGCAAATTTCTGAGATTATAAGGTGCCATACTATTATAGATTTATATTGGTAGAGGGAGTTTTCCCATACTGAGTTCTGTACACCAATAAAATCATAGGTCCTGAGTTGCCAGTTCTTGCCCTCAAATCCCAATGCTTTGAACATAGTCAGTCCTCTATAAATATTTGATTTGACTCAATTCTTCCACTCACATACTTTTCTCTTGCTTCCCTGTATCATGAAAATGACCTTAGATTCTCAAAGGTTCTTATGAATTCTGGCAGGTCCTGTCAGAGAGAAGAACCTAGTCTAATGAGGTATCATTTAAGGATAATCTTGGTAAGGTTTGGAGAAGTTCACTACCAGACCTGGAGTTATGAATTTTTATGGCCAAGACAACTTAAAAAGACCATCTAGTAAGATACAAAGGGCTTGTGAGGTGCATGGGTAGAAACCCTCAGTGAGAAAAGTACTTGTCATGAAAGTACTAAAGTTTGTTTCTTTTTTTCCAACTATAGTATGTGATTTATTCACTATTTTTGGTTTACCTTTGCCTTTTCCCTGATTATGAATATTTGAAAGCTAAATTTTGATAGTTCTTATATTTTAAAGTTGAATTGCTAAGACAATCAATCAGAAAGCATTTATTAAGTGACAACTAGGTAGGAGGCACTGTGCTAAGTGTGGGGTACTACAGAAAAAGACAAAAGACAGTTCTTTGCTCTCAAGGATTTCAGTTTAATGTAATAAACAACACGAAAACAACTGTCTACAAATAAGAGATATTCAGGATAAATTGGTAGTCTCAGGAATAAAGGAAGACTGAGAAAGACTTCTTAAAGTTGATAATAAATCAACTTAAATAAATAAATTAAATAAAGAAAGCCAGGGAAGCAGGAGGCTGAGGTGAGGAGGGAAAGAGTTTTGACCGGTGAAAATGTCCAGAGTCCAGAAGTAACATACTGTAGGGAGGAACATCAAGATCTTAGTTAGACATTGTTACTGAATCACAGAGTCCTTGGGAAGGAGATGATGGTGATGTTGATGTTGATGATATTTGTCCTTCACTCTCCCAGAAGGCCATGACATCAGGGAGATGATTCCAAGACAAGCACATGAATTGGGTTTGAATGTTGAAGGTGCTGAGCTAAGCCACCAACCTTACTCTCTCATCCAAGGACCAGGACAGCAGGAGAAGGCCCTGGAAGCAAGGCAATCAGGGTTAAGTGACTTGTCCATCACACAGCAGCAGTTAAGTGTTTGAGGCCAGATTCAAACTGCCATTCTTCTGACTCCAGGGTCAGTGCTCTATTCACTATCCATTTTGGGGAGAGAAGTAAGGACTAAGATGTAAGAAGACAGAAAGATAGAGAGGGGGCAGTTATTAGTAGTCTCAGGAGAAAATAATTACATATTTCTGACATTTGAATAAGGCTTCATAAAGCGAAGAAATGAATGGATATTCCAGTCCTCAGGGTGGTGTCATTAATGTTTCCCAAAAGTTGTTAGGCATCAAAAACAAGCTAGACAGAACCCTGGTCTTTTCCTCTGTTTTTTGATGCTGAATCCTCAGTAGATGGCAGCATTGTCAAACAGTGAATCTGCTCTTGGTATATAGAGGCATTGGAGGCCCAAATGGCTGGTTGGGGAAGCTTTAGAATTTCTCTCGTTTTTTTAGCTGTACATCTGAGTCTCTTTGCTTACCATTATGAATGTGTATTGTGTTACTTCTTACAAATGGCTCTCTCTCACTTCAGTTATTCCCTGTCTCCTGGCTGCTTCCTTACTGACTATAAACATGTTCAACCATTTCCAAAAGAAAAACAAAATATCCCTCACTCTGCTTACCCATTCCCACTAGCTATCATCTTGCCTCTATACTTGTTGAGAAGACTGTTTACCTTTGGTACCTCCATTTCCTTTCCTCTCACTCTCAATTCTTTGCACTCTGGCTTCACACCTCATCATTTATCTTAAACTGCTCTCATTCTGATAACCAATAATTTCTTAGTTATCAAATCTAATGGCTTTTCCTCAATCCTCATCCTTCTTGACCTCTTTAACACTGTTGATCATCCTTTTCTCTTTGATATTCTCTTCTGGCTAAGTCCTTATCATACTTCCTAGTTCTTTTCCTACCTGTCTGACTGCTCCTATTCAGTGTCCTTTGCTGGATCTTCATCTAGTTTATGCTTGAAAATTGTGCATGTCCTCTGAGGCTCTGCCCAGGGTCCTCTTCATTTCCTTGTAATCTATATTATTTTGTTTGTTGGTCTCATTCACTCCCATGTAGTCAGTGATTATCTTTCTGAAGGTGATTCTCAGATCTACTTAGCCAACTCTAAGCACTCTCCTGATCTCAAGTTTTGAATTTCCCCCTGGACTGGTAGATATCTTAAGCATCTTCAATTTAACATGCACAACAATGAGTCCATTGTCTCTCCCTCTTCCAGATAATTGCTCTTCCTAACTTCCTTATTATTGTGAGGGGCAACACAACACTCTGAGTCACCTAGCTTATAACCTCTATGTCATACTCAACTCCTCATCCTCTCTCTACTCACTCCCATATCCAATCTGTTAACTATGAAAATTTGTCATATATGCTTTCTTCTCTCCACTGACAGACACTGCCTGGATGCATGTCCTTATTGCCTCACTTCTGTCTCCCTGCATCAAGTCTCTCTAATTCAGTCCATTTTCCATTCTGCCAAAAGTGTAGGTGGATGTCACCCACTCTTCACACTCCTTCAATGCTACCTCCAGGATAAAATTTAAAATATTCTGTTTGGCCTGACTTTTCAAACCCTTTATAAGCGGCTTTCTTCTTACCCTTCCAAGCTTCTTACACTTCACTTCCACATACTCTGATAGTAACAATGATCTCCTTGCTATTCCTTGAATGACACCCCCTTTCCTCTCTGTCTTCTTGTTGGCTTCTCCTTGGTGACTTCTCCATTATTCCCTAACTTCTTGCAAGTTGTCACTAAAATTCTACCATCTGCAAAAATGTTTTTTTGTGAGATTTTCTCCAATTTTGCTGAATATATATTATTTATACATAATTGCTTATATACTGTTTTGCCTTTCTTTGTATCCCCAAAATTTAGCAAAGTGCCTAGAATGTAGTTATCCCTTTCACATCAAAGGGGCGCATCACCATGTGATCTGGAAATCCATGAGAAATAGTCTGATTATGTTATTAAAAGCTAAAATGTTGATATACATTTATTTTATGCATTTCTGAGTTTTAAATGTGTTTTAGTGCTGTCTGTCTTTTGCATGTTGTCTGTAACTTCTGCAAAACCCCCCAAATTCCCATTTAATTTCTTATGTCAGCCTGTGATACACTGAAACCCTGATGGAGAAAGTTAAATGGAAGGGATAACTGTAGCAGGTGCTTAATAAATTCTTGCTGACTGACTTGCTTTGACTATCCCTTTCGTTAAAGACAGCTAGATGGTCCAGTGGATAGAGCACTGATCTTGGAGTCAAAATGATGGGAGTTTGAATCCAGTCTCAGACACTTGACTCTTACTAGCTGTGTGACTTTGGGTAAGCCATTTAACCCTGATTGCTTTGCATCCAGGGCCATCTCTAGTCATCCTGATTCATATCTGGCCATTGGACCCAAAAGGCTGGAGGAGAAAATGAGGCTGGTGACTTAGCACCACACCCCTGAGCTCAAACCCAATTCATGTGCATGTCATGGTACCACCTCCAATGCCATGTTCTTCTTCGAGAACAAAGGACAAGGGGCAGCTAGGTGGCGCAGTGGATAGAGCACCAGCCCTGGAGTCAGGAGTACCTGAGTTCAAATCCGGCCTCATACACTTAATAATTACCTAGCTGTGTAACCTTGGACAAGTCACTTAACCCCACTGCCTTGCAAAAACTAAAAAAAAACTTAAAAAAACAAAGGACAAACATCATAATCCCTTTCATTATTTAAAGAGCTAGATTTGCAAATTAGATTTTGTAGTGATCTTTATTCCCCCACTTTATTCTTAAATGTGATTTATAAGTTACATATGGTCCCTAATCATTGTCTTAGGACCATAGGTCAGGTTTCAGGCTCTCTGCTCTGCCCCAGAGAAATAGTAGCAATAGTTTTCCAGCAGGTGGCATATTCTGGAGAGCCCTTCTGGAATCTTTTGTGCTTATTATAAAGTAAGGGAAGCCAATTACTCAATTTATACACTTTATACAACACAATTTATACAATTTATACAACTTCCCTGCTTCCCAGAGGGAGAGGCCATCTTTTTAAGCTCACTAGTGGCTTTGTATTACCTAGTTAAGAGAGGAATGCTACAGATAGACGAGACAGAATCCTTGGGTGTTCTCTTCAAAGAGGTTGTTCCATCTCTATTTCCCATGGGTAGACCAGTGATCTTGGGACTGTTGGTCATAGCTGCAGAGTTTCCTGGAATTCAATGTTACCCAGATGATGAAAAGGTTGAGGCACGAGGCATGAGGAAAGAGGCAGTGGGATGGTGGAACCACCCAGAGAATGACTTTGTAGCTTGGGGACTGCTCTAACAGTGGAGTCAGAGAAAGTAAGGGGATGAGGAAGGCAGGTGAGACTGACTTTCAAGAAATAGTTGTTAAATTTTCAGTGTTATCATTTACAGTTAGTATAGGCAAATGCTACAAATCAGGATAAGTTTTATTATTTTGCCGATTATCTAAATATAACAAAGTGATAAAAAATTTTAATAATTCAGTCTAAACTTAAAGTAGATTGTGAATGCATTTTTCTTTTGTTTTTTTTTGGAATGAGTTGTTAAATATTCATCTGCACACCAGTCTCCTCTCAAACTGAAAATCCCAAATTCCTTTGACATTCTAAAGTGTTCACTTGCTCAGGTATCCTTCAAACTACTGTCTGCTGCTCTACATATTCCCAAACACTCATTTATTTGCTTTTTTTGATAGGTCAATTCTTTTAAGCAGTAATTTTGTGTAGCAGTGATAGTATTTCAATGGTTAGAGTACCAAGCTTCAAATCAAGAACATCTGGGCTTAAAACTAGTTTTTGGCCTAAGTCATTTAATAGGCAATTCCCTGTTTATTAAATTATAGGTGGAAATCACTGATTACTTACATGATATATATATTTTTTTTACTGTATACTTAAAGCAGCAGAGGCCTTGGAGCCAGGGAGACCTGGGTTCAAATTCTTCCTCTGATCTTCACTCTGACAGTACCCCAGGCAACTCCTTAAGATTACAAGTTGCAAAGGAGATACCAACATCCATTGGTAAAGAAGTCACTCCCTAGGAGTTCTTTATACCAATGAAATCACAAGTCTAGTCCCTACATTTATTTGTGATTTTACTTTCAGTGATGAAATAATATAAGAGCAGTCTAGATTCAGACCAATGTAGTTTGGTCAAAAAACCAAATTTATTACTTAGTGGTCAACACTCTGTTTATGGACCTCCTCAAAATGAGTTAGGGTCATCCTTGTACAATAGACACATAATCAGGCTCAGTAGACACAATCAAGTTCAACAGATATACAAAAAGGTTCATACTCCTTTGGCATAACTTGCAGTATCAACTTCATATCACCACAAATCTATGGAAGACTTCTGTGGAAGGACAAAGACTTAAGTACACAAAGGCAAATTATGATTTGAATTTTGGCCCAGAAAAGCAGATGGAGAAACATAGTTCCCTTTTCTTATGGAGAGTTAGGAGAGTACAAGTGTGGAAGATTACATATCCTATTAGACATGTAACTTGTATTGGTTGGTTTTGCATAATTGTTTTTCTTGGTTACCAGGGAAGAGTTCTAAGGATGGTTTGGTACATTTAGGAAAGGACTATGAAGAAACAGAAGACATGAACAAAACTTTAATAGTAAGAAAGGAAAAAAGAAAAAGGAAGGAAGGAAGGAAGGAAGGAAGGAAGGAAGGAAGGAAGGAAGGAAGGAAGGAAGGAAGGAAGAAAGAAAGAAAGAAAGAAAGAAAGAAAGAAAGAAAGAAAGAAAGAAAGAAAGAAAGAAAGAAAGAAAGAAAGAAAGAAAGAAAGAAAAAAGGAAAAGCACAAGGTTAAGTCAGAGACCAATCTTGGAAAAAGCTGCATATGGCTCTGGTTCTTACTAATGACAGAGCAATATCACTCCTGAAGTATGGTAAATAGTTTTGCCTGTGTTGTCTTTCATCTAGTTTTAAAAATTTCCAGACCCAGAAAATAAGAAAAAGGAGGTAAATAGGAATCTTTTAATTCAATAGGAATTTTTTCTGGGAAGGGGGCCAAAAAAGAGATCAGCAAAAACTGGTACAATTCACACTGTTAATGGGGAGAAGGAAAAGAAACTTTCCCTCCTGTCCCATAATACTGTTTCATTCTTCTCATCTTTCTGAGAGTTTATAGAATAATTGGATCCCAGATGGGATCCACCATAGGTTGGAAAGGATCAGCCTGTTGGAAAATCATGCAGTCTACCACTTCCTCCCCAATTTTACAGATGAAGAAACAGGGGCTTCAAGATGTTAATTGTCCTCCCCAGATCAGTTATCTAGAGAGAAAGCAGTAGAGCTAGAGTTTAAATCAGGATTTCTGAATCCAAATCCCATGTGCTTTTCTATTGATAAAGAGTATTCACAAAGCAAGATTAGGGAATTTTCTATCTTCACAGTCATCTAAAATGAGACAGGCTTTGCTTATCTATAAAACTTTTTTTATTAACAATGTAAAATGTTAAATATTTTACAATCTGAGCTAATTCCAGCATGCCCTATACAGGTTAATACTATGCTGATGTGCAGACACCATGCTTTGAATGTCAGTTAAAATGAAATGTGATAATAATCCAATTTTACATTTGAGGGTAATTGTATAGTTGACTATATCATTTCCTAACTGGATTATGTCATTCTCCAAGAAGTTGAAAAAAGACATCATTGGATCAAAAGGAAATTAGTTACTCTTATGCTCATATCCATCGTAAGAAGATATCAGGGTAATTGTGTATTTACAAAATTTTTGTAGCCTCCATATAATTTTTTTTAGCATTACAAATTAAGATATTTGTCTTTTGAAGCTGTTGGATAAATTCTGACAGAGTGGAAGACTAGACAGGAATGACAGCAGAGAAAGCAGCAGGAGAGGAATATAAGTTCTCTTAACAATATTACTTCTAGTGGTTTAATAACGTTGACCTTAAATAGTTTTGTAATTTTAAATAGATTTCTATGTTTAAAGACTCTTTCATATGTGATAAAGTATTAACATGAGACTAGTAAGAGCTATAATTATGCTATACTGTACATGAAATCATTTGAAATTTATACAATACATAAAAAACTTAGAATGATTTTAAAATCATAATTCTTGCATCTAGTCAATGTATGGTTTAGAGCAGACATGCACTGGGTCATCTAAAAAAATCCTTTTAAAAACATCCTCCATTTTGAATCTGTTCTCTATCTAGTTCTTGACAATAATTAAAGTGTAAAACTCTTGAAGAGGGAGGGAAGAAAATTAAGAGGGAAGCATAGAAAACATAGTCAATAACCAATATTTGTGTGGTTCAATCATCTGAAAAGTAAATGACATCTGTTTCTTTAATGTTCTGGCTTTCTTGGGGGAGTTTTAATGGAAATTGTCTAGCTTGAGATGAGGCAGCAAAGACCAAAGAATCTTCTCTTCCGTCTTCTTACTAATGGATAAGGAGTCAGATTCAGGAGGCTGCTGTCATCTGTCATGAGGAAAAATGTATTTTTATGTTAATAAGCATTTATCTTTTCTACTTTCTACATCCCCCAGAAAAAAAAATTGAAATTCTTGTAACAAATATTCTGAGTCAATCAAAAGAAATTCCCATATTTCCCACAGTCAGAAATGCCTGTCTCATTCTGTACTTTGAACCCATCACCTTTCTGTTAAGAGGTGGAGTAGCATAATAACCTTTTGTAATTATGATTGCTCACTGCATTGATCATATATATTAAATCTTTTGTCTTTAAATTGTTTGTCTTTGCAATACTGTCATTGTCATATACATTTTCTCTGCTACTTTCCCCTCTAAGATTACTCCTGAATGACCTTTTAGCTCGTACATATAGTTGTTTGCATGTTGCTTCCCTCAATAGAATATGAACTCCTTGAGGAAAAGTATTGGTTGTTTACCTTTCTTTTTATTTTCAATACTTAGCAGAGTGTCAGACATAAGGTAATTTGATAAATTTTGTTAAACTGACTTGCCCCCTTCACTTTGCATTAGTTTTTACAACACTTCCTAGGTGTTGCTGAACTCACTCTTTTTGCTGTTTCTTATAACACAATGGTATTCTATCACAAACTATAATTTATCCCCAATTGAGTAGCACCCTCATAGTGATCAGTTCCTTGCTAAGTTTATACACCCAAAAACAAATCAATCAATCCTATGAAATGAGTCTAAGGGAAAAAAAGAAACCACAACAATCTATTATCCTTTGACTAAGAAGTTATAACTGTCCTTTGATAGTGAGTTAATGTTTCAGTTCCTTGCTCCACCTCAGTATCTTTTTTTTTAATTTTTATTTATTTATGACAGTGGGGTTAAGTGACTTGCCCAAAGTCACACAGCTAGGAAATTAAGTGTCTGAGGTTGTATTTGAACTCAGATCCTCCTGACTCCAGGGCCAGTGCTCTATTCGATACTGCACCACCTACTAGCTGCCCCCTCCTCCTCAGTATCTTGATGTTCAGGCCAAGCCTAATCTATACACAAGCTTAATCTATACTCAATCAATGATGCTCACTGGCTCTATGATATGGTTAGTAAAATCCATCACTTGATGGCCACTATAATAATAACATACAGCTAAGCTGGTCTTTAAATGAAAGAAACACAATATCCAGCCTCAGACCCTGATTGAAAAGATTTCAATTTAGTAGGACCTGATAGTGCATGTACTATGCCACTACAGCCCCAGAAAATTCAGATTACAATAATGAGGTTATCACAGAGGAGGAATTCAATGGTGTTTATCATCAATGAACAATAGCAAAGTGGAAGAAATCAATCAACCTACAACAACTGTTCCTCCAACCCAAAAGGGTAGAATACTCTAGTGGCTGTAGTCGTTGGCAGAGGAAGTAACCAAAAGGATCCCTCATAGTCCTTGTCCCTTCTAACTACTCCCCTAACAGGCTAACTTTAGACTTGTGGGCATTTTCCTCTTTTGAGAAGCAGCTTCACTAAATAACTGTTTTTCTTGCCTCCAGATTTATAGTTCAAGCTTGCAGAAAGGTCCAGGACAGTTAGTTGGATAAAGGAAGGAACTGTATGCTAAAAGATGCTGACTCTACTTGTAAACTCAGAGTCCAACACAATTTCTAAAACATAGGAAGTACTTAATAAATCCTTGTTGACTAATTGATTTCTCATCTTGATGTCTGAATCTGAAGGCTCAAGATCTCATCAAGAAAGAAACATGAATCTCTCTTGTTCTCTTGATTAAACAGGGCTACCCAAATATATGCCCCTTGACTTCCCTTTTCTTCCTCAAGGTTTGCTTTCACATCATGTCATTCCTATTTGTGTGTGCAGGGAGGACCCCTACAATGGTATTTCTGAAAATAGGATTTGATGCATTCAGATGGAACTAGGAGGGCAATACAGAATTAGGGAAGTTCATCTTTTGAGATCAAATTAATCAAACCACACAGTTACTTGAGCTCAATAAGTTAAAATACTTTTTACTTAAAATCCTTATTTCTAGAGCCTTCAAAAAAAACAAGGCCGTCTCATTCCTCTCAGAGTAAAAAACAATCCACTGTTGTTAACATATTGGAAGCTAGAAATAGGACATCTTTTATACTTAAACTTCCAACTAGTTAAGATACATAAAACAATGTAACATATTGTAATAAGATAATTCAGGGATGAATCATGCCTCAAAAACTGAAAGAAAAAACATTTAATTTCATTATAATCATAAATATTATACTTTCATCACCAACTTACTACATATAATATATACATAAATTCCAATTAAATGCATATTTAACTTATTTGATATATTGGAACTACCTCAGAAATTGCAATTTTAACAATAACTTTTTGCAATAACTCTTTGAATCCTGGATGGATTTTTGGCAATCCCACTCTATCAAGTAATTCAAGATTCTCTGGCTCATGTTCATCAAATCTACAATAATCCCTTTATGAGGAACAAGATCTTAGCATTTTAAGTAGCAGGTATCTTTTATTAATAGACTATAAATTATTTTTCTTTGCTTTAAAGGAATTCAGAAGATTACTTTTCCTGACTCACATATCTCGATATTTGATAAAATTTTGGATAGCTAATACAGTGTTGTTGTTTATATATAAACCAAGAGAATTAACATATGTATTTTTATATGACAGGAAATACTTCAGGGGACATAAGATTTCATCCATGTTATGTAAGTAAAGTGCAGATCACCACCCATTCATTTGTGATTTTTCTCTATGTCCTATCATAAATTAGCCACAAGGGGGTCTACTCAGGGGGCTAAAGGCTTTATGTTCTTTTGACATTTCAAGGATACTATTTTCTATAACTGAGCTGAATTTGCAAAGTGGTGGGGTGGGGTGGGTGGAGATATGGGGAAAGAATGAAGAGTACATCTGTAGGATAAAGAGGAAAGAGTATGTATAAGATCTCATTCTTATGTTTTTCCACATGGGCAGATAAGGATGAATTAGTCTCCATCAGTGAAGGGAATATTTACACCAAGTTCACAAATCCACTAGGATATAAAAAAACACCAACAGTTGTAGCACCACAATCACACTTTGTTTTTAGGTGTAAGCTAAAGTACTCTCTTTTCATAGTACCACTACATATATCTGTAATGAGAGGCAGCCACAACCTATGGCTTGTTCAGCTCTCCTTAAGCTTATAGCATTTGCTTACTTATGGGAAGTGATGGAAGAGATTGCTGGTTGCTCAGGATCTTAGCAGCACAGTTAAAAATGGCTTTCAGGAGACCTTTGCCCCACACTCATGACTCCTTCCTTCCTCCTCAAACCTCACACCCTATGGCTGAAATGACACCAAAAAAATCAAAATGCCTTTGCCAGGAATTCTGAGCAGCTTCCACACCATGGGAAGCTCAGCACTTGGATCTGATGCTGAAATTCACAAAGTGGTGACCTACGGAAAGAGCTGTTTGAAATAAATGAGATGAATTGAAAACCAAAGGAAAGCACCACATGGGCTGGAATTTTCTCTATGAACAGGCAACGAGTGAGAAACAATATGGGCAAGGTGGCAAAATCCCTGGGTTAATCCTTTAGGACAGGTTTGGCCCCTGTTGGCTAACAAGGCTGTTTCAAACCATGTCACGGGGTCTATTTAGAGAAAATAAGCTAATGAGACCATCCCAACTGTGCAGCAGCAGCAAGGTCTCAGGACTCTCATCTCTGAATGAGGCTGACAATGCCAATCTCATTTGCCTTCTCAGGCCTGTTGCAGGGATCAAGATACAGATATTTTGTGGGGTGCTCTGCAAATATTTAGGCCCTATATCAAAGTTACTGTGAGGGAAAACAACCAAAATGCTGGTTTGAGTCCCAGTTTTGTCTCTGTCTGTCACTTACCAGCTGTGTGATCATGGGCAGGTCATTTCAGGTCTCTGAGCCTTTGTTTCCTCTTCTTGTAAAACAGGGAATAACCCTATTGGCCCTACCTACTTGAGGGGTTCTTGTAAAGTGCTATATAAATATAAAATTATTATACAGATAATAGATCCCTAGCTTTAGAGTTGATGTCTCATATTCTCTTCACTCCTATTGTCCAAAGTCAGTTCCTGCTGGTGTGCCATCTCCCCCCAATCCTAAGCCTTGTGCTAGCTGCCCCATAGGGCTCTTTTTCTTTAAAAGATAGACACCCAGGGGCAGCTCAGTGGTGCAGTGGATAGAACACCAGCCCTGGAGTCAGGAGTACCTGAGTTCAAATGTGACCTCAGACACTTAATGATTACCTAGATGTGTGACCTTGGGCAAGTCAATTAACCCCATTTGCCTTGCAAAAAAACCCCCAAAATAAAAAAAAATAAAAGACAACCCAAGGTGGAGCCAAGAGTAGAGTATTTTAGCTGAGCTCTCCCAACACACACTTCAAACAATTTTAGAAAGTATATAAAGCTGAATTCTCAATGGGATAATGAACAAAAAGTCACAATGAATCATTTTTCCATGCAAGAGCAGCTTAAGAGAGAAAGGAAGTGTGCTGACACATGTGAGCATGGAGTAACATGTGCTGCTGACCTTGGTGACAGCACAGTAATAGTGGTATCAGGAGAATCCACTGCCCGGGGAAGATAAGAAGACTGAACACTTAGTGGAAAGGTATTCTGGGGGATCCTTGCGTTAGCACTGGGCAAAGAATTGGGCACCATTTGGCAGCTCCAAATTACCAGTTCCTCCATTATATAGTTCCTGATTGCTGTTCCAGGATGAAAAGGAATAACTGTAGTCACAAAGGGGCAGGAGCCCTACCTGGATAAGGAACAGAGGAAGACCAGGAAGGCAATGACTAGATCAATCTCACTTTGGAAGTCCTAAAAACTTACAAGTTCCTAGATCTGAAAAAGACAAGCTCAGAGTAGATATTCCCCAAAGGTGAGCAGAATCCAATCTAACAGAAAGTTGAAGAAACAGGATGGGGAAAAAAAAGAAAGAAAGAAACAGGATGGGAAAATGAGCAAACAACAAAAACAATGACCATAAAAATTACTATGGTGACAGAGAAGCAAAGACATAAACTCAGAAGACAATGACTTGAAACATCTACAAGCAAAGTCTCAAAAAAAAATTGCACAGTGAACAGAAGTCTAGCAATAATTCATAGAAGAGCTGAAGAAAGAGATTAAAAAGAAGAGCAAAAAATAATTTAAAAATCAAATAAAGGGGTAGCTAGGTGGCACAGTGGATAGAACACCAGACCTGAAGTCAGGAGGACCTGAGTTCAAATCCAGCCTCAGACACTTACCTAATGGCATGACCTTAACCCTATTAATAGCCTAGCAAAATAAAAAAAAATAAAAATTAAAGGAAAAAATAAGAAAAGAAATGAGAGCAATACAAGAAAAATCATAAAAGAGAATTACCAGTTTGGAAAAAGAACCACAAAAAATACTAAAGAAAGCAATTCCTTAAAAATTAGTCAAGTGATGCTAGTAACTCCATGAGACACCAAGAAGCAATAAAACAAAGTCTAAAGACTAAAAAAATAAAAAGAGCCAAACTATTTATCAAAAAGGACTTGCAAGTTTTTGGTATCTAAACAACTGAATGTTGTTGACTTGATTTCTCCCTCTGAAGAGTCCAAAGATATGTTTTGAGAATACAAATTGTAACATTTTAACACTTAAAAAGCAAGGAAAGGGAAACAGTTAAAAGAGGATGGAGGGAAGAAAAGGTTGGAACAAGTAAGAGAGGAAAGATGGGGTAAGCAGAATTCTAGATCAGATGATGGTAAATTTATACTGTTTAGGTTGATGCAAAATTCTGGAAGTCAAGGCAGCCAATGGGAGTATTGTGCCCTTGTAATAATGACAGAGTAGTCCAATAAGTATGGGAATATGGGTTATGCTAAAAAAAAATGCTTACTAGGGTGCCCCACTGAAGAAAAAGAATACCTTGGAAAGAGGAATTTACAAGTTGTACCTGATATCCAGCCACATGCACAAGGCTATGGCTGGACTCTGGGACCAGAAGGAGTGCTCACATTGGAACATATAGCTGATTATTTCTAGGAATGCACAAAGATTATTGAAAGTATATTGGAATTTGTGTCAAAATATAAATAGATAGATAGATAGATAGATAGATAGATAGATAGATAGATAGATAGATAGATATTTGGTGAAGAAGAGCTTTTGGCTACAAGCTATAAAATATCCAAGGTGACATTTTAATATTAGAATGGACCACAAGGAGCCCTTACAAATTCCTTCATTCATAAACCATTTACTCAGCACCTATTGTGTGCCACAGCTTACCAGGTCTATGAAGGCTCAGTATCCTAGGCATCTTGTCTTCTTACTAGGGAACTTCCCTTGTTACCTGAGGATTTCTCGTTCTATGTGTGTCTGTCATGTTGGTCCCTTTCTTCCATCAATGAGTTCCTTCCAAGATTTGCTACTATGACTCAACTGACTTTTCATCCTGGAACTTTCCTATGCATCTGGAGCTTTTTTAACCTGCAACATCCTTCTGTCATATTTGTCCCTTTCTCTTACAGGTGAGTTGCCTCTGGGGTCTTTGTTTTCAAGACATTCAAAAGTCCTTTATTCTTCTCCAGACTATGCCTTTAACTCTAAGATATACTCAGACCTTCCTTTACCTTCACTCTACCCCCTAATTTCATTCCCATTTTAAGTGTTACTTTTTACCACTAGAATGTAAATTCCTTGAGGGCAGGACTATCTTTTTTTTTTCTCTTGACTGTGACATATAGTAATAAAGATTTCTTGCCTCCCCTGACTGCCTGCTATTCGGGTCACTTCGGCTCTGATTTTGGGAGTCTAGATTAAAACAAACAGACTACAGGCTTGGAGAGGATCTAGAAAGTCTATTTTCAGGTCTCTCCCATTGTGAGGCAGTGGATTCTGCAAATGCTATGCTGGTACACTGAATTAGTTTTTAAACTGAACTTCTGTTTGTTATCCCTTTCAAGAACTGTGAACTCTGAACTGCTAAAAATAAAAAATGTATCAAAATGAAGGATAAATGAAAAGATGGTGAGAAATCTAGCTGCCTGTAGGTGGGTGCATTTGGTTGTATTAACATTCTAGAATAGTGAAAAAATGGTAGTTTTGCTAAGCCACTTAAAGTTTGCTGACAAAAGGAAAAGTACCAAAGACCCCAGGAAGGGTGGGCAAGTGTTATCCTGACTTAACAAAGGAAATAGGATGCAGATGATAGTGTGACTACTTCAAGCAAACTTCTAAACATATTTAAAGGAATAATTTTGAAAAGGTGGTGGTACATATTAAGTGCCACCATGATTTCACTGAGATCAGGAGGTCATACCAAATTTTCTTTCTAGAATAACCAGACTCTTAGAGTGTACTGTAGGTATATATTCAGTAATTTAATGTTACCTTTGTGGGGAAAATGAAGTAAACCAGGGGTCTAATCTCTGCCTTGTAACAAGGAACATTTGCATCAGCATCTTGGACAAATAAAAGGCATGCTTGTCAGATCAGCAGATTAACACAAAACCGGGAAGGAGAGCTAGCATGATAATGATGGTCAGTATTCAAACTGATTTTGACAGACTAGAAACTAATATGATTCAATTTAACAGGAATAAAAAAAAATCACATTAGTAGAACATGAAAGAAGCATAACTAGACAATAAATTTCATGAAAAAGGTAGAGGGATTTTAGTAAATTACAAACTCAACAAAAGTTGATGATGAGACATGGAGGCCAAAAGAAGCTAATCCTATTACTAATGATGGAACATTCCACCTACCTCCTGATAGGTGAAAGATAGGGCTCAAAGAGACTTTTTTTCCTGCAGAGGCATAGGGCTCAAGATGAGCATAATTGAAAATTTGAAATCCTGTGTTCACGTCTTGGCTTTTCTTTTTAGGAAGATCAGAGACAGACTGGATAGTGTCTAGATAGCTAGAGAATTGGAGACTGGGTCATATTGGTCACAGAGAGAATAAGAATTGGTCAAAGTTAGCCTGAATAACAGAAAAATTGAAGGGACAACAGAATAATTGAAGAGCAGTCTTGAGTAAGAAAGGCTAAAGGCTTGAACTTAAAGTAGAAAGAGTTGAAGAGATACAGTTTTAGATTTAATTTTTTTTTATAGCATTTAGAGCTCAGAACTGAGAAGGCCACCGCTGGATGGCCACTTTTCAGCTGAACTGAAGAAGCTATGGGGTGTCTAGGTGGCGCAGTGGATAGAGCACTGGCTTTGGAGTCAGGAGTACCTGAGTCCAAATCCGGCCTCAGACACTTAATAATTACCTAGCCATGTGGCTTTGGGCAAGCCACTTAACCCCATTGCCTTGCAAAAAAAAAAAAACTAAAAAAAAAAAAAAAAAAGAACTGAAGAAGCTGTACTTGTTCCTCAATAGATTAGACCAGATCAGTTCTCCAGCAGCTTGAATTCTCCTCCCCTGGACTTTCCTGGGGGTAGGCTGGAGATCTAAGTCTTACTCTATTCTGGACTTGCTATGGACCTCCTCAATTCAGGCTAGCTCATCCCCCACCCT
Organism: Macrotis lagotis; assembly: GCF_037893015.1. Lineage (NCBI taxonomy): Eukaryota > Metazoa > Chordata > Mammalia > Peramelemorphia > Peramelidae > Macrotis > Macrotis lagotis. The sequence continues at coordinate 256,697,877 of NC_133666.1, forward strand.
TATCATCCAGGGTCCCACATAAAGAGACTGTGTAGTGTTGGACCCCTTCCTTCTCCCCCATCTGCCCTCTATAATTCCAGGTCACATGACTATACTCTTAAAATAAGTGATAACTCTTCAGAGATTCTGTGTCTGTCATTTTACTGGTTTATATCAAAGTCATGTTTTTTTTCCTCTGTGAGGGAAAGCCCATAGTTCAGAAACTGCAAACTGTTAACCTGCTATGGGTGCAACTTCTCTCCACCTGTGTTGTTCCCATATGTTCTAGTGCCAGCACAAAAATGCCTCTTCCTGATATTTAGACACCATTTTTAGATGATTATAAGGATGTGAGAAACAAAATGCTCAATTCAAAGTGTTGATGCCTATACAGATTTTGCTGGCTCCCTCCAAGGTATATCATTTGTATTGAATTGCTTTTACAAACATGTGATTCTCCTTCCCTTGCCTAGTTGTTTCCCACCCCCATCCCCCCACCACTGAAATGCTAACAGGGCAAGGACAGTTTCATTTTTTTATTTTATTTCCCCTGCACATAGTTCAATACTTGGTACAGAGGAGGCTCTTTGTTAATCCTTGTTGAACTGATTCCAATCAAATTTACTTATCATCAGTTCTGATCTTGATTCTTACTAGACTCAGCAAACTGGATAGCAGTCAAAGTTGCCCATATTTATAGCATTTAAGTTTCCTGTGGTTGAAGTTCTTGCTTTTAAATACATATGGTAGATACTTACATGGGTTGTATTGTTTTAAACTGAAATCTAGACTTAACCTAGAAGCAGCTAGTGGCTCAGTAAATAGAGCTGGTGTCAGAAAGACCTGAGTTTAAATTTGGCCTCAGATACTTCTCAACTGTGTAATCCTGGACAACTTCTGTTTGTCTCAGTTTTCTCATCTGTAAAATGAGCTGGAGAAGGAAATGGAAAACCACTGAAGTATCTTTGTCAAGAAAACTGAAAAGCCTGAACAACAACAGACAATTAAGAGGTAATAATAATTTTTTCCATTTCTCACGGTAGATGTTGACAATGGTTCAAATGGTTCTGGAAGAGAATAACAAGATCTCACATTTAGACTGGAAAGGAGTTTTACAAGGTCAACCTTCTCACTTTATAGATGAAGAAATGGAGGTTAATAACTGTCAGGGGCAGGATTCGAACTCCAGTCCTCGGGCTGCAGATCTAGCCCTCTTTCTAAAGTACCAAAGGATCCTAAGTATGCACATGTGAATGTCTTACTAACTCCCCTTAACTTACATTAATTACCACAGAATTTATGAGAGCCTACCTTTCAGGCTCAATTCATCTCTCCAGACCTATTTTGTTGAATAACAATAGGCACTTAGAGAATGTTCGCCCTTCACTTTTCTCTTTCTCTGACCCTTTGTTAGTCACCTTGAGGGCTCTCTGCAGGCTGTTCTATTTGTAATCCATTAAACACAGCAAGATGGTTATAATTAACGAAGCTCCCAATGGCACAGTCACTGACCCAGAATGTGGGAAAAAGGAGGAGACAGAATCTGCTGGAAGAGCAATGGACTGGGTCCTAGGCTCCATCGGTACTGCCAGGCTCATAAAGAAAGGAAAAGGACACCCCCTGCCCTCCTGCAGTCCTACAACCTGTTCAGTTTTCTAGGGGAAAAGTTATGAAAGGAACAGTGGTGGTATTCTTCAATGGAAAGAATGTTAGATTTCCAGTGGGAAGGTCTGAGTTCAGATTATGGTTCTCTCAGTCTTTGAGCAATTCACTTTGCTTCTCTGGGATTCAGTTTATTTTATCTGTTAAAAAAAAAAAAGAATGTGGGCTATGGATGTCTAAGCTCTGAATTCTGTGAATACAAAATTAATCAACTCTAGAATCTCTAATTTCTGTGTCTTTCCTTGGTGTTTTCTTTTCTCCTAGGCAAACAATTCTAAAGCAAACAGATCCAAATGGGGAAAGTAATTGAAAGAGAGAGAGAGAGAAAGACAAACAGGCAGGCAGACAGAGAAAGAGAGAGAAAGAAATTGCCAGTCAAGGGTCAAGATGGATGGAGTACTGGGCTTAAGAGTCAGGAAGATCTGCATCAAACAGCTGTGTGACCCTGAGTAAGTTACTCAACCCATCTCAGCCTCAGTTTCTTTATCTGTAAAATGAGGAGTTTGCACTCCATCCAGCTCTAAATCTAAGGTCCTGTGATCATATGGAGTATTTAGGAAGTATTTGAAGTATTTAGGAGCAAAAAGTGTAACTTTGAGTTGTATATCCTAACCACTATCTAGAGCTATTTCATATCGCCAAAAATACATTCCCTTTTCTCTCAACTACCCTCTGTTCCCAAACTTGAAGAAGAACTAAAAGAAAGGGAAATAGAAATAAAAGAAAGCAGACCAAGTTTCAGGAATGGCTTTCACCAAATCAGATGCAGCAGAGAAATATTCAAATTCTGCAAAAAAGAATCAGAATATTATTCCTGATCATTTTATTTCACCTCTCATCCTTGATGTGTCCTACCTTTGATACATACTGACCATGTGACTCACAGAAAGATCCTAAACCTCTTAGAATCCCCTGCAATTCTTTAAGATAGTCTACAGAGAAAGTGCTGACAAGCACTAGGAATTCCCTATGTTAGTGGAATTTATTCTTATCCTTCATCCTTCTTATACCAGTACTGTCTATGATATAATCAAGTGACCAGAATGCATGGGAAGCCAATTCTGGACCCATCCAGTCATGTCTGCATAATGTTATTAAATCAGATTGGGCTCTCTAGTCAATTAACTGACAATTAACTATGTGCTAGACACAATATCACATACCTTCTTTCTCTGTCTAGTTTCATTTACAAATATTTTCAGAAAGACTTAAAGTTAATTGGTGTTCCTTGACACCTCCCACCCCACCCTAACATTTATCTGGCCTCATTTCCCTTTCAGGCTTGCTCTTTATCAATCCATCTCTATATGTCATCTAAAGATATATATCTTGGTGTGAACCAGGATGACAGAGTACAGGATGGCACCCAGCCGATTTCTCCCAACATTCCCCTCCAAACAACTTTAAAATAATGCCTCTGGGGCGGCTACGGGGCATAGTGACCTTGGAGTCAGGAATACCTGGGTTCAAATCAGGTCTCAGATACTAAACAATTACCTAGCTGTGTGGCCTTGGGCAAGCCACATAACCCCCATTTGCCTTGCAAAAACCTATAAAAAAATAAAATAATGCCTCAAATCAAATTTTAGAGTGACAGAGCAAATCAAAGCATACTTTTCTCACTTTCCTTTTTTTGTGCTATGGTTAACATAAAAATATATTTTGCATGATATCACTTTTATAAATTATATCATGTTTCCTACTTTTTCAGTAGATGGGGGAAGACTAAGAGGGAAGAAAAGAATCTGAACTCAAAATGTAAAAAGAAAAGATAGTAAAAATAAATAACATTTTTAAAAACTAAAAAAGATACCTATCTTGCTGAGAACTGATATCATATAGAAAGAAAACAAAAATGTTCCTTCTCATAAATTGTCTGTTTTCTGCCCCTTTCCTACTTCTATGAACAATGTTTTCACTTTTCTCTCTGAGAGAGCAAGAGTAAGGGAGGCAGGAAGGATGCCTCATAGTTCTTCCTCTTTGAAATTCATCCATAGGAGTATAGATCTAGAATTAAAAGAGACCACAGAAGTCATATAATCTAGCCCCTTCATTTTACAGATGAAAAAACTGAGTGATGAAATTATTTTTTTCCAAGGTTACAGAGTAAGGAAAAGAAGTATGACCTGAAATGAGGTCTTCTGACTCCAAATTCAGTCCTTTCATTCTCTTCTGAACAATTAATTTTCTCCCTGGTCTAACTTTTTTTTCTTCTCCAGCATGTTCATAATTTAAGTCTTGGGTTTGACCATACACTTGAATGACATCTTATTTAGGTTTACTGTTCCTTCCCCCTCCTCCTCTGACTCTCACATTTGTGGTCCAGTTCCTTATCACTCATGCCTGGATTAATGAAATAACCTGCTTGTATATCTGTCCAACTCAAGTCTCTCCTCACTCTAATCCATCCTCCATTCAGCCACTAAAGTGATTTTCCTAAAGCACAAAGGATCTGATCATACTAAATTTGAGTGGCTTCCTTTTGTCTCCAGGAACAAGTACAAAATGTTCTGTTTGGCATTTAAAGCCTTTCATAACCTAGTCTCTCCTCCTACATTTCCAGTCTTCTTACACCATAATCCCTCTCATGTGCTATTCAATACCATGACACTGGCCTCCTTGATATTACTACAAAAATACAGTCCATATCTTAGCTCTGAGCATTTTTCTCCAACTATCTCCCATGTCTGCAATACTATCTTTCCTCTGTTCTTAATGACTTCCATGGATTCCTCAACTAAAATCTCACCTTCTACATCAAACTTCCCCAACCTCTTAATAATTCTTCCCTTGTTTAATTATGTCCTACTGATTCTATGTACAACTTACTTTGTATATATGAGTTTGCATGTTGTCTTCCTATTAGACTGTATATTCCTTGAGGGCAAGAACAATTTTTTGCCTCTTGTTTGTATTTCTAATGTTTAGTACAGTGTACAGCATATAGCTGGCACTTAATAAATATTTATTGATTAACTACTAATTGATGTCTGGAATTTACGTTTTTCTCCCCTGAACTTCTTAGAATCCCTCACCTCCAAAACTCAACTCAAATGTCACCCCTACCCATGATGTATTTTCAGATTTCCCCCCCACTTCTGCAGTATCTCCCTCATAAAATTAGCTCACATTTTTGAAAAGCTTTTGACAAAGAACAACAATAATTTATACTAGAAACTCTACAATATATGGCATAAAGGAATCTTTTTTATTATAAAAAATTTCGATCTAAAATTAAAAACAAATATCATGTGCAATGTGGATATACTGAATTTCCCAAGAAAAAAAAGGAATAAAGCAAATATGTGCCTTTTTCCCACCTCCAATTAATGTACTTCTGGAAATGCTAGCAATAACAATAAGGCAAGAAAAAGAAATTAAAGGTAGAAATATAGGTAAAGAGAAGAAAAAATTAACCCAATTTGCTGATGACATGATGTTTTATTTAGAAAATCCTAGAGAATCATCAGATTAAATTGAAAAAATAGACTGAGCAAAATTGTAGATGTCAAAATGACCACTCTTTCTCATCCAAATCAGTAGTATTTTTACATACGAATAACAAAATCCAAAAGGCAATAGGGAAATACCATTACAATTAACTTCAAAATGCATAAAATATTCAAGAGTCAATCTGTTAAAGCACAATTTATTACTTGTATAAATTCCAACTACAAAGTGATCCTTGAAATAAACAACCTAAATAGCTGGATAAATATTCAGTCCTAATGGCTGGGCTGTACCAATATAATAAGAAACATGACAATACTATCAAATGATGTTATCAAAATTAACTTATGCTTTTAAGTATACCTATCAAATTATCAAAGGGGTATTCTACAGAACTTAATAAAATAATAACCAAAATAATTTGGAAAAATAAAAGATCTAGAATATCAAGGGAAATAATAAAAAGTAGTAGCAAAGGATTCACCTTAAAGACCTTAAACTATATTAGAAAGCAACAAACCAGATGATATTATTTCAAAAAATAGAACAATGGAACAGACGAGACTAGGGAGAAATAGAAACAATGGAATTCAATGAGCAAGTGTTTGATAAATTGTAAAATACAAAGTAGGAATAAATTCCTATTTGAAAAAAAAACTGTTGGGTACACCAGACAGTTGTTTGGCAAAAATTAGTTTTAAATTATGTAACTTCAAATATCTTATTCCATATTTCATAATACATTCCAAATAGATAAATGACTTTAGTGTCAAAGATGATATCTTTAAAAATTAGAAGATAAGCAGTTAATATTCCTTTCACAACTATAGGAAAGAGAGGCATTCTTAACTAAATAGAGTATTCACACAATTATAAAATATAAAATATAAAACTTTAGTTATGTGAACTGAAGTCTTCTGCAGAAATGAAATTAATGCACCTAAAATACAAAAGGAGGTAGTCAAATGAGAAAAAAAATCTTTGTTTCAAATTTCTCTGATAGGGGTATATCAAGATAAAAGTGGATAGAGAGAAAAATAGAATGAAAGATAGATGATCAAAAGCAATCCCTCAATAGATAAGTGACTAATGACCTAGATAGTATTCAAAATATAAGTGCAAACTATTAAATAAGCAAGAGAGATCTAAATCATAAATAATAAGAGAGATTTAAATCAAAAGAATGCTCAAGTTTTATCATCTCCATTCTAAGTTGACAAATATGCTGATAAATTAGAATGGTTAATGTTGGAAGTGTTGTAGAAAGTTGGTACAATAATGTCTTCTTGGTGAAGTTGTGAATTTGTATGATCATTTTGGAAAGCAAACAATTTGTGAGAATAAAATAACCAAGATGTCATACTCTTTGATCCAGCGATTCCACTACTAGGTTTATATACCCAAGGAAGTCACTGATGAGAAGAAAGCTCTACAACTCACCAAAATCTTAATAGCAACATTTTTTGTTTTAGGACAGAATTGGAAATAAAATAGGTGACCATTGACTGATGAATGGCTAAAGAAGCTATGACATATAAATGTAATGGATTATTACTTTGCTATAAGAAATTAAAAATATGATGAATACAAAGAAGCACTAGAAGACTTACATTAACTGATGCAAATGAAGTAGGTGGAACTATGAAAAAATACACATTGACTATAACAATGTAAATGGAAAGGATGACACTCCCCCCCACCTCCCCCACACATACACACAAATCAAAAGTATTATAAAATTATAAAGACCGAAGTTGATTTCAAAGAAAAATATGAGAAAACACTCTCATCCCACTCCTTTGCAAAGGTTGTAGTTTAACAGATATAGTATATTGTGCATAGTCTCAGAATTCTTCTAATTTGACCATTTTATACTGACCAGTTCATGGGTTTTTATTCTCTCTCTCTCTCTCTCTCTCTCTTTTTTTTTTTGGTTTTAAGGAAAGCATTATTTATCATATAGAATGATTATGGGAGGGAAATTTCATGATGGTTAAAAAAAATTCACCAGTAAAAAAGCATTTTAAAATTTTTATCCTGCATTTATTTTGTGTATATTGTGTATATATTTCTACAGGGACATGTTGCTTTTTCCCTTTCTTGAGTGAAGGGATCCTTTCACTTTTGTGTTTGTATCCCCAGTACCAGCACTGTGCCTGGCACTTAAAAAAAAATGTATGCAGATAAATTGTTGGTTGATTGATTACAGTCTTCTGTACTGCCCTTACTGCCTGACCATGGCAGCACTCATGAAAGCTTTTGAAAAGATAAAATGGTTCAGTTTTATGGTCAGAGTCTTAGTTTAAATATGTTGCCTCTTTCATTAAAATACTGGGAAGAGTTCAACTACAGGATACATTAGAGAAAATCAAGCTCCTCCCTCCTTCTCAGGTGTTCCATGAGACAAATGCTTCAGACCACATAAGCCCCCAGACATTTTATTTTCTCCCTAACCCCTTCATGCTGCTCTGGCAAAGTTACTCACCACTCCCTTCATCTGTTGTTCTCACTCCCACCTCTTCACCTTCTGTCATACTGCTTCTTCTGCCTGGAATGCTCCCCTAGTTCCCGCCTGCCAAATTCTCTCCTTTCCCTCACTAACAATATCACATCCTCCCCTAGCTTGCATCATTCCTTAAGAGGAAAGAAAAGTGATTCTGATTTTCTGATTGACTCACTCTCTCTCTCTCTCTCTCTCTCTCTCTCTCTCTCTCTCTCTTATGATTTTCTCCTTTGGCAAGTACAACTGAGAGCAGACCTACAAAACCACTTGAGGCTTGCTTGGTCAATATCCCAGAGACCTTGACTAAAGTGCCTTTGTTCTATAACTATCCATAATTGTCACATTCCATTGAAGGGAGGGGAGATTACTGCTATAGAGGACAGTGGGGAAGCTATGTTAGTACAGTAGACAATCCCACCTAGGAAGGAGGAGGAGGAGACAACCTATCAGAGAGCAGGGTCTTTTGGAAAGTGGAGTTTATACAGCAGAAAAGAGGGTGGCCAGGACAATGTTGTGTTTTTGGAACATTTAGAAAGGAGAAGTGGGAAGGGTGGCTAATTCCTTGAGTGGATTTAAATAATTTCAGTAAAGAATCTTGATTCCCCTTAGCCTTATTTATGTGCTCCAATTATGGGAATGTTTTTGTTCAATTATGAAAGAAGTTTCTATTCACCTATGACTAGCTTAAAAGGGAGTAATTAAAGAGAATAATTGCTTTCAGGGACATATTCTCTCTCTCTCTCTCTCTCTCTCTCTCTCTCTCTCTCTCTCTCTCTCTCTCTCTCTCTCTTTTAGGTTTTGCAAGGCAATGGGGTTAAGTGGTTTGCCCAAGGCCACACAGCTAGGTAATTATTAAGTGTCTGAGGCTGGATTTGAACTCCGGGACTCCTGACTCTATCTACTGCACCACCTAGCTGTCTCCTCAGGGACATATTTTCAATAAGCATGAGGTAATATTAACATTATTATTGGTCTTTAGCAAATCAAAAATTCAAAACTGTTTTTTCATTTTACTCTTTATCTTTTGTTTCATAATTGTTATTAAGTGAAAGGTAGAAGAAAATTGGTATTCTGATTAGTAAAGGGAACTACCAACTTCTCTCCAAGCAAAAAAGCCTTACATATCTGACAGATACAGAATTTCTCTTTCAAATTAGGGATGACTCTTTTAAAATAATTTTCACTTATTTGTTCAGTCATCCTAACTTTTTCTCTGCTGAATTTCTCTGGGACTTAGCAGTGCAGTAGCCCTACAATAGAGTGTCCCCTAGTTACAAGAGGCTAATAATATAACCAAGCTCACAGAATTTTGTTGTAAAAGGCTTTGTAACTCTTTAAGTACCATATAAATGTAGGGCATCTATGACAATGATGACTAAATCAAGTGGATGACATTGATGTCTTGGAATCAGACAGACTTTACTTAAGCCACCATGTCGACTATATTCCCAGAGGGCCCAGGGCTGGGTCTCATTCTTTTGGGTCTCCTATGGCTTCTCACATTGTGTCTTCTACACAAATATCCATCTGTTTGAACACTAACACCCTTTAAAAGGTCACATGGAAAGTTTTCCATCTTTACTGCTAAAGGGAAACCAAATGTACAGGAATCATAGATTTAGAACTGGAAGGGACTTCTGAGGTCACGTTCAACTCTCATTTTACAGATAAAGAAAGTGAGGTCCAAGGAAGTGTAGTGACTTCCCCAGCATCATACAGCCAGTAAGTGTTAGAGGAGGAATCCTAACCCAATTCCTCTAACTCCAAAGCCTATGATCTTTTCACATATCACACTGCTTCCTCCTAAATTCATTTTTATGTGGGTTTAAAAAGCTTGAATTGACTTCTCAAAAAATGAATTTTCAAGGTTATCTCAATGAAAATTTATTCTCCCATAGAGGAAATGACAAGACTCACCTTGATTTTTCAATGGTAAAGGCATAGTCTCCCTGAGTTTGCTTAAAAGGTTTTTCATTTCTCGCATGTCTCTGCATGAATGACAAACACATTAATAACAGAATTAATCAGTGTAAGTTTTAAATTCACATACTTTTAGATATTTTTTATTCATTCCTTTTAAGAACCAGCTAGAGCAGAGATTTTTATTCTTATTTGGGCCACAGACACCTTTAGCAGTCTGGTGATGCCTATGGATCTCTTATCAGAATAATGTTCTTAAATGCAAAAAAATACATAAGATAAGAAAGTAAATCAATTATATTGAAATATAATTATCCAATTAAAAAAAACACAAGTTCATGGATCCCAGATTAAAAACCTCGGAGTTAAAAAATTTTTAGCTTTCTTGCTAAAAATCTTGTTTTATATTTCTTGTCAAACAAACATCTGGTTTCAAAGGCAACTTGATTTGGTAGACAAAGGATTCAACTTAAAAGTCAAAAAGACCTGAGGTCAAATCCTGCTTTGGACATTTACCAGATGTGTGTCCCTGGTCAAGTCACTTAACTTATTTCTGCCTAAGTTTCCTCTTTTGGAAATGAAGAAAACAATATCAACTATATTATAATATTGTTGTGAAGACTGAATAAGAAACTACATGGAACACACTGGTAGTTGCAAGTACTGCTCAGATCTCAGCACTGAAGGGTACTTCATGAGGACTCTACAAAAGGAACATGGACTTCTTTCCAACCAGGATTTATAAATTACTCCTTTGCCACATGTGCCCTTTAAATTCAGGTTCATTTCTCCCTGGACATCATATGTGTTTATGAGAGTCTGTCTTGGACTTTTTTGAGGAATTTTTTTTAACCTTTTCTTACTATTCTACCCCAGAAAATATTGAATCTTGGCTAGTGACTAATCAATCAATGAGGGGTGGGGTTGGGAGGGGTAGAGTAACAGAAGGGCAATAGTGTTAGTAATCAACTTCAGTCCCTTAGAGTTATCTCTGGAACCCAGAGAAAAGGACCTCTGGTATTTACTAATCATGTGACCCTGGGGGAGGCACTTAGTTTCTATCTGCCTCAGTTTCCATAACTGTAAAATGGGGATAAGAATAATATCAGCTTCCCAGAGTAAAATGAGATAACATTTGTAAAGCACTATATGAATTCTAGATGTTAAGTGCAAGCTATTTGGTAATGCAGACAGATATTGAGATTTTTTCCTTTTCCTACAGAATATCCTCAGCTGAACTGGACAATGAAGACAAGAGAGACTGCTCTGTCTATCTTTTTGATAGGGATCCTGCTAAACATGACTTTTTCCTCTTCTGCACCCTAGTCTGAATTTTCTTAGTCCTAGATACAAATCTTTTATAAGGTAAAAAACAAACTCCAATTCATAAAGGATGCTAGAACTTGATCCAGAATGATACTTATCTAGTATCTAGTTCTATAAACTTTCCTTCCCCTCTGATCCTTACAATTGAGGCAGGCAGGTCTGGCATTAGTTCCATTTTTCTCATGAGGAAGTTGAAGTTCAAAGATGTGACTTGTCCAAAGATATACAGCTAGAATTCAAGTTTTCTGAAGACCTAGCTTAGCCTTCTTAGCTCCTTCATGAGAACTCACAAAAATACCTTGCCTGTCCTTAAACTAGCCCAGTTTTTCCTTTTTTATCTGATTGTATGTAGAGCTGAAATTCTTATTTCAATGACCTGTGGAAAAGCAGATTCATACATTCTTCTCTATGGGTCATATCCACTCTCCTACAAACCTGTTCCAAGTATTAAGCTGATATTGCTTGAGGAAGCTCTATATAGCTATATGAGAAAGAAGACTTTTCTAGAGAGAGAAAACAAAAATTAATCAACTCAAAAAAAGTTTGGTATCTTTTTGTTTTGTTTTTGCAAGGCAATAGGGTTAAGCGACTTGCCCAAGGTCACATAGCTAGGTAATTATTATCTGACGTTGAATTTGAACTCAAGTCCTCTTGACCCCAGGATCAGTGCTCTATGCACTGTATTACCTAGTTACCCCTGATGTTTGGCATCTTTATTCACAAATAGTGAGGATGAATCTGAAGATACTGTATGTGAACAAAAATAATTTATTAAGAAATAAGGTAAATGTGGAGATTCTGTTTTGGAGTATTAGGGTGATCAGGCCCTTAATATGAATTATAATTCCATGATCCCTATGCTCACCCTTTCATCTTGCAGATAAGGGAAATGAAGCCTAGAGAGCACCAGCTAATGAGTGTGAAAATTAGAACTTCCATAAATTCCAGTCTCATCTTGATGCTCTTTTGACTATATCACACTGTTTCCCTCTACACCATTAATTTCTCAAGAGCAGAACCATGAATTCATAGTTGTTCACAGCTCCCATTCATAATAGTCGATATTTAATGTATACTGACTGACTTCTAGAACTCAAAGAAGCCCCCAGAGATAAGAACCTGGGAAAATGGAAGAATATAATTAATTCCATGAGAACTCCATTCTATTTGTCCTTTCTTTCCTTAAAGACTCTTATGAGGAAATTCAGGTTAATCAAAGGGTGACACAGATTGCCAATGTTATAGTATATTTTTAAATTTTTTATTTTAAAAAACCCATATTTTTCTACAGTTTGATTTTTTAAATATCTTATGAATCTTATAGCTGACTTATAAGACTTCCTGGAAAAGACTCTAGCCAAGGTAAATTTGGCAAGAACTAATTTTGTTACAGTGGAGAGGAAGAAGGGAGGATGGATGTAGTGGGCAATGTTTGAACCTTACTCTTATCAGAATTGACTTAATGAGGGAATAATAAACACATTTAGTTGGATATAGAAATCTATCTATAGAACATATATATATATACATATATATATATATATGTTAAAATATATCAACAAGGAAGTAGAAGGGGAGTGGAATTAGAGAAGAGGGGAAAGGCTAATACAAGGAACAAAAGACTGAGGGAAGCAATGATCAGAAGAAATTGATTTTATGGGGAATAGACTATAGAATTCTCTTTTTCTAGTGAAAAAAGAAACTATCCTTAATCATTTTGTCTACAGAGTACTATCAATTTCATCAAACTGCTTCAATGCTAAAATTGTTCAATTTTCATGCTCATATAAGGGGAGAGTTTTATCAATAGCACATAATAACCACCATGCATCATTTTTTTCTTTAAACATGGAAATTTGGTAATTAGCTTTGTAATTGTATTACAATTTGGAAGCAGGAATGCAAAGAATACAAATATAATTATGTTTAACCTTCTAAAAATAATACAATAAAATTACTTCCTTGATAATTCAACCCACCTGCAATATTCCCAACACATCTCACTCCCTGGAACTGTCCTATATTCAATCAAGTTGCTTTGTGCCAGCTTTGGGGATTCAAGAACTGGGCTATTTGGATCATAGGATCATAGTGGGGAGAGCTGAAAAGGGTCTTTAGCAGCCAACTGGTCTAATTAACTCATTTGCAGGTAAGGAAACCCACTGAAGCAACTTGTCCAAGGTCACAGAGATAAGAGTTTGTATTTAAGCTCTAGGTCTCTGATACTAAGTCCAGAGTTCTTTCTTTGAAATGATTTTGCCTCTGTATCTATTTAGGCAAAATAGAGCAGTTTTATAGAAGAATAGGGGATCTTAATAGGATATATGGGAACACAGGAAAATATGAGAAATATAAAGGACCAAGGAATCCAAGGGAATTAGTTACACAAAGGATAAACAAAGTAAGGTCATACAATTAATATGGGTTAGAGGTGGGATTTGAACTTTTATCTTCCTGACTCTAAGCCCAGTACTCCCCAACTGTGCCAGGCGATATCTAGTTTTATAAACACACACACACACACACACACACACACACACACACACACACACACACACAAACATATCCCAACATAATAAGTAATCTATACTATTATTAGGGGCAACTGAGTGGTTCAGTGAATGAAGAACCAGGCCTGAAGTCAGGAAGATCTTGGTTCAAATCCAGCTTTGTACCTGGAAGTTGTATAATCAAGAACAAGTTACTTAACCTTTGTTTGTCTCAATTTTCCCCATTTGTAAAATGGGGAAAATATTTACAGAAAATGAATGCTGAAGACTATCTTTACATTTAATTAGAAAAAAATAATTTTTTTTTAAAATGGGAATAATAATGGCATTTAGTTCTGAGGGTTGTTGTGAAGATCAAATATGATAAAATTTGTAAAGCACTTAGCATAGTGGTTAGTGCATAAATGTGAGCTATTGTTAAGGTTTCCTTTTACCCAAATGAAACAAAAACAATGGGTTTCTTTTCTAAAGGTGTCACTCACTTCCTGGAAGCCAAGGAGATTCAGAGAAATGGTAAGACAGTTAGGTAGTACAGCAGAGAAAGATACTAGACTTGGAGTCAGGGATCTAAGTTCAAATATGATCTCAAATACTGGATGAGCCACTACCCTGCCTGCCTCAGTTTCCTCAATTGTAAAATGAGAATCATGATGCACTCACATCCTGAGGTTCTAGTAAGGATCAAATGGATTAATATTTATAAAGAGTTCAGCAAAGTGCCTTTCTTGTCCTTTTCTCTTACCTTTTTGAATAATGCCATGAGGCATATGGATTATTAAAGTCTGGGTATCATTCAGTCTTCTGGGTCCTGGCTCCTTTCACTGGCCCAACCCCTTCACAACTCTTGTCCAGAGTAAACTAGAAACAATCAAGGGATCTCAATCCTACAAGAGAAATTCCCTTATCCTTTTACAAAGGAACACATAGTCCAACTTCTTTGTGGATGGAGTAATGTGGAGTGGGCAGCAGGGGGTCAGGTTTTGGTATTGGTTCTGAGCTAATGTGCTGGGAGACTTTGATTACTACTCTGACCCAATGATGCATCATCTGAAAAATATCAGGGTTGGACTTCCTCCTAATTTGAGAATATTTTGGGAAGTATAAGAAAAGTCTGCTTTTTTGAAACCTGGACTAAGATGTCTCCAATGATGTTATCTGAGAGATAAATTGCTCCCTAAATGCAGAACCGTCATACTAAGAGCGCTTACCTTTCAGTATTCTCAATATCTGTGGAAACCTGCCAGGAATGGTGCTGAATGTCTACTGGTGAAGATAGTGTGTCCTCTAGAATGGGAACTTCTGGACCCTCTTCCGTTTTGCATTCTGGGCTCTTGATCCCCGCTACAGACTCCTTTCCTAAAGGAGGAAAATGGGAGGAATCATAAATATACGTCCTATGCTAAACATTAGTCTTTAAGAGGGGTCATATATTTGGTTAAAGCAACTGTGTTGTTGTTGTTGAGAGGTCATGTTGTACTGGTCATGACCCCATTTGATGTTTTCTTGGCAAAGATAATGGAGTGGTCTGTTATTTCCTTCTCCAGATAATTTTAAAGATAAGAAAACTGAGACTAGGGGCAGCTAGGTAACGCAGTGGATAAAGCCCCAGCCCTGGAATCGAGACGACCTGAGTTCAAATCCAACCTCAGTTACCTAATAATTATTTAGCTGTGTTTCCTTAGGAAAGTCACTTAACCCCACTGCCTTGCAAAAACCAAAGGGGGAAAAAAGTAAACTGAGGCTAACAGAATTAAAGTTTGCCATGGGGCATTCATAGCTTTTAAGTGTCTGAGGCTAGATTTCAAATCAAGAAGATGAGTGTTCCTGAATCCAGACCTAGCTCTCTATCTACTGTACCACCTAGCTGTTCATTATTTAACTGCTTTATTAATTTAGATAAACATTTATATTTATATACATATACATATTTCTAAACCCACATATATAAATACATAGACATTTTTACATTCACATATACATGTGAGTATATATACATACATGCATATATAATAACACCAAACTATTTGTATTGCAAGACCCTGAGTTTCGAAACCTATGAACTTTAGCCTGAATGCCTGTAAGACCCTGAATGTCGAAACCTATGAACTTTTGCCTAAATTCTGCCTCTAAGTCTCTGCTTGGTCAGCTTGATGAGTTTCTGCCTGATCAGCTTCTGGAGATTCTGCCTGGTCAGCTCTCGGACCATGCAGCGGGGGGCTTCTCCAAGGACCTGCATCCAATAAGAACATGCTGCACCATCTCAAGACAATCTGCAGGCAGATGCTTGAAACTCCCCTACCGAACCATATATAAGGTCTCTCCTCACTTTACTTGGGGTTCCAGGATCCTAGCCCTGTCCTAGGATGGAACCCTAGCTTGAGCTAGTTTAACAGACCCTTGCTATTGCATCTCCATCGTGTCGAGTGCCTCTGTTCCGTAATTGGGGACTTTTCTCAGACCATAACATTATGATATATGCATGTACGCAAAGTAATTCTTTCTATCAGTGCAGTCAAGTATGTATGTATGTATGTGGTGTGTATGTATAAATATATATATCTATATATATAATATATATTATGTATACATATATATTTCTGTATTTCTGTATAAATGAACATTTATTAAGTACCTACTCATTTCCTTACACTATGAGAGATCTAGGGGATACTAAGACCAAAGTAAATCAGTACCTACACCCCAAAAGCTTACATTCTTCTTAAAGTAGATAAAATGTTCTCAGATATGTATATATATTTTATATATATATATATATATATATATATATATATATATAAAATCTCTACAAAATAAATACTATATGGTGACTTAACCTTGAAGAGCCCCAGAAGATCCAAGAGATGGAAATGAAAAGGGAGAGCATTACTGTCCCAGAAACAATTAGTGCAAATACTTGGGAAGCCAGAGATTGTAAGATGTATAAGGAATATAACGACATGACTAGAATATAAAGTATATGAAGAAGAATAATGTATAATCATTTTGGAAAACTAGGCTAGAACCAGATTATGAAGGATGTTTAAAAGAAGGTTTGTATTTTATCCTGCCACAGATACACATGGAAGCTTCTTGAACAATGGAATTATATTAAAAAATCATGCACATATATGCTATATGTATATGGGTTTTGCAAATATGCATATATGTTTGTAAATATTGCAGTGGTAAAGCAAAGTCAACATAACTGTTGAAAACTGAGCAGAGACAATGTACTATCAATATAAACTCAAGACTCAAATGTAATTAAGGGATCCCCAGAGAGTACTGGTATTTCTAACTTGGTCATGATGTGTGAGACCAGGCTTGCTGTTTTTGGAATAACAATTTATGGCCATTAGACCCAAGAGTATGAGAATGGCCCTGAGGCCCAGGCACTGCTGCTGTAGGGCAGGGAGGATGGACATGTGGGGACAAGTCCGTGAACTGAGGACTTGAACTTCTTTGCTCAGCTGGTTCACTCAACAATAGATGTGCCACTGAATAAATATTCTCCTCTTTCGTCTTTTGTTATGCCATTTAGTCTATATATGCATTTGTGAAGGTGGTCTGACTGGGGCCAGTGTAGCAGGATGGACAGAGTAAGGAGATAGGTTCTGCTCCTGGCTCAGCTACTAATTGACTGCATGACCTAGAAGAAATCCCTTCATCTCTCTTCCTCTCAATTTCCTCATCTGGAAACTGAGAGGATGATACTAGATCAGAGGCTGGCCAAATCTGGTTCATTGTCTGTTTCTGTATTGCCCTGAGCTAAGAATTAAAATAAAGTTTTATTAAAATAAGAATTAAAGTTTTATTCTTTGTTAAATTAATTTTAATTACTTAAAAATTACATACATACATATATATAGAAACAGAGACAGAGACAGAGAGACAGAAAGAGACAGAGACAAAGGCAGAGACACAGAGAAAGAGAATTAAAATAAATTCTTAGGTCTGCAGACCAGAATTGACCAGTTTGCCAGCCTCTAGATTAGAGAAAATTTAAAGTCTTTTTCTACTGTAACATTCAACATTTTTTACTAAGAAATAAATTTTTCCTCCCCACTTTTTCAGCTAGTTGTATCAGTATTGTATAAACATTACTAGCAATTATTCAGGAACTATAGTGTAAAATATACATACATACATACATACATACATACACACACACACACACACACATATACTCAAAGGTAGATTGTAGCTAAAACTTGATTCGTTTATTTTTAGTTCTATTAGTGCCTTTAGTTTTTACACTACAATAACTTTCCAATATGCCTCCCCCCTTACCTTGAACCACTCTTTGTAATAAAAAGCATTTTGCAAAAGAACTGGCACAATAACTACATCTGACAGTGCAACATTATGTACTTGCTGTTTCCCATGTTTCTACCAAGTAAAAGAAAATGTGATTCATCATCTGTTATTCAGGACCATGAATGGTCATTGAAATTATTCTGAATTAAATTCCTTCTATCATTGTTATAATTTACATTTTTAAAGTCACTGTACATATTGTTTCTACTTATCCCACTTTTTAGGAAAGGTGGATAGTGAAGAGTGACAGATTTGGAGCCAGAAATCATGGTTTCAAATCCCAGCTTTGCCATTTAGTATCTGTGTGACCTTAAACAGACCACTTAATTTCTCTATATCTCAGTTTGCTCATCTGTAAAATGAAAAGGTTGAACTAGATCATTTCTAAGCTCCCTCCTTAAATCTACAAGCCAATGAGCACTGGTTCATATATTTTTCCATGCTTAAGTAGATTCCTTATATTCATATTTCTAATGGTATAATGAGATTCATTACATCTTTATAAAACAACTATTTTAGCCTTTTCCCCAAATGATGTATATTGCTAGACCTTTCTCTTGTTTTAATATAATTACTTTCATTTTAAAAAAAATCTTGCCAGTCGAAACAGGTATTTTCAAGTTGTAGAGAAGACACAAGAAATTTCTCTCAGAGGCAGATAAGGTGAAGAGTTCTGAATTTAGAATCAGATATGAGTTTCATCCCTAGTGCTTGTGCTTATGAGATTGGACAAATCACTTAAATGGTTTGAAGTTCAATTTCCACATCTATAGAATTAGGATTATAATCTCCTTCCTTCCTTCCTTCACCACCTCTACATGAAGTTAATCCTCACTGCCCAAATACCAATACCTTCCCCCAAAAAAATCACTTGCATATATCTATATAACACTGTGTTAGAATAATTAGTTCATTCGAAGCCTAAAGGCAATATAATGGCACCTTTTTGTCCAAAAGATTTCTTCCTCTGCTACTTTGGTAAGCATATATTAAAAGAAATTATATTTAAAGAAATTAGAGCAACAATTATAGTTACTCCCAGGCCCTAGATGAGCATGGAAAATTCCTAACATTTAGACAGAAATGTGAAGTTCTGCCTAATTTACATTTGTCTTATATGTATATTTGCTGTTCATTTGTTTCAGTCACATCTGACCTTTTATGACTGCATTTGCCCAAGTAATGCTTGTAAGTGTCTGAGACTAGATTTGAACTCTGGAAGGGAGTCTTCTTAATTGCATGCCCAGTTCTCTATCCATGCCACAACTGAGCTGCCCTTGAAGCAGTGATTGTAGCATTTGAGCAATCCTAGTTTCTGTATGTCATTTAAAATTCTCAATTACAGTCCATATAATTAAGGAAAAAAAACCAAGCAGTGTTAGGAAACTACTATCTCTCTATCTCTCTATCTATCATCTCTCTCTCTCTCTCTCTCTCTCTCTCTCTCTCTCTCTCTCTATATATATATATATATATATATATATATATATATATATATATGAAGCTGAAACAAAGGGAATAAATGTAAAAAAGGGGCAAAAAAGCCAGAAGTAGCAGCAATACAACGTGTCAGTGAATATATATAATTACATGCAAGGTAAACATTATAGGGGTGGTATTAAACCTAGGGGACAATGTAAGGGTAGAGGATCGGTCTAGTCAGTATTGTCAAACTCAGAACAGATTTGGCACATTGATAGTAAGAAAATAACATTACCTATTTTCATTTATATTGCTAAATATTTCCCAATTACATTTTAAGCAGATTCTGTCATGGGGCTGTGAATCTGATACCTTTGAATGCTAGATAATTATCCTATCCCACTTAAAGTAGATAAAAATATGTTACACCAAGATATATTTATCAGAACAGATCCCATGTTGATTTCCACAAGGTGTGAACATGAACTAGATATTTCTCTAGCTGCAACTGAAAGTCTGTTCAGATTGACTGAGGGACTTAGTCCCACCCTACGGGGGCCTGTATAAAACCATCAAGCTAGTTGGAATAGTGAAGTTAAGTGGTTGGCAGTAAAGAGGGAAGACTGTGCCAGCTAAACCCCTGAGAAGGAATTCATTAGTGGGGAGGAGCAGAGACCAAGAAACAGCCTTAGGTTCAGTTTTTTCTCCATCCCTCTTGGCTGGAGGAGCAAAGGAAGAATATAGGCTTTTACTTTAGGATCCAAGTAATGTCCCCAAAATGGCTGATGACAAACATGATGTACACTGGGAGTCAGGAAGAGACTAGTTTCAATTAGGAAAGCAAATTCAAGTCTCTACAAAGAACCTAGTAGAAAAGCTAAACCATACCTAAGGAAAGCATTTTGGGAATTTCAGTAAAAAGTAGCAGTGAGCTATCCTTCAACATTTGTCCCCTTTTAAACTTGAGTCAATTTTCCCCTGGACTCTCTATATGGAGGGATGTATGTACCATCTGTACCAACAATATCGTTGAAGTAAAAATCCCTTTCTAAAAAAAAAAGCTAATTAAAAGTCTGGTCGACTTATGGAAACTGATAACCATGGCAGAAATCAAGAAGACTCCTCTTCCAGAGTTCAAATCTGGTTTCAGACACCTACAAGCATGACTTGGGCAAGTCACTTAATCCTGTTGACCTCAGTCTCCTCATCTATAAAATAAGTTGAAAAAGGAAATGGCAACCCACTCTAGATCTTTGCCAAGAAAACTCTAAATGCAGTCATGAAGGGTCAGACATGACTGAATAGCTAAAACAAGCAGGGTCTTGGAAGCTATATAGATTAGAAAGATAACCTACAACCTATCAGGATTACCCCAACTAGTGTCCTGTGGGGTGTAGTGACTGTGTTCTGGGGATCCAGAGTATATATACAAATATGTACACACACACACACACACACACACACACACACATGCATGTATATGAGGGCAGTTAGGTGTCACAGTGAATAGGTGTGACCCTAGACAAGTCATTTAACCCTATCTGCCTCAGTTTTGTCAACTATAAAATGAGCTAGAGAAGGAAATGGCAAACCATTCAAGTCTCTTTGCCAAGAAAGCCCAAATGGGATCATGAAAAGTTGGACATGACAACAAAATTTTCGTAATTATTTTGATTGTACGCCCAATCAGACTACATTGGGTACTGCCTAACAACAATAAAAATAATTAACATTTATATAACACTTTAAGTCTTACAAATATTTTTTGATCACAATTTTGTGAGCCAGTTGTTACAAGTATCAATATCCCCAGGTATAGAAAAGAGAACTGAGGCTCAGAGATGTTAAGTTCTTTCCTGGAATTATACTACTAATAAATGTGATGTTTGGACTTTCCCATGAATCATTTGCTGATCTCTGCTGTGAGGCAGAGAAGGACAAGAGAATAAATGGTAGCATTGAATTGGAGGACCTGGTTCAAAATCTGATATTTCCACTTCTTACCTGTATGACTTTGAGCAAGTTGCTCAACTTGTCCGGCATTTGGTTTCCCTATTTATAAAATGACTAGATGTTAGACCAGATGACCTCTGCAGGTTCTTTCTGGTTCTAAATCAATTATTGTATGATCTTCTCATTACATCTTGCTCTCATGCCTTCCAAATCATGTCCCAGCAGCAATGGATAGAATAATGAGAGACTCCAGGCACCTTTCATAAAGCAATGGAAAACAAAGCATCATATCCATCAGCCAGTTCATAAAGAATAAATCGGCAGATTAGGATCATTTGACCATACTATGTTTACTTTATGTACATTTGTGCTTGGCTGTGGAAACCACCTAGGGAATTATTTTCTGATTATGTGGGCTACTGTGGTGCTGAAATTAATTGTACACCTAATTCAGGACAGAGCAACAATTTCATAGTTGTGCAGCAATGACCTCATAAAAGTTCTTTGCATCTAGCTCCAGGCAGAGCACAGCAAGGTTGTGTATCAACCACCCGCAGATCCTGGGCAGGGGCAGCCCTAAGCTTCAGAGACTGAGAGGAGCAATGAAAATCAGAAAAATCAGGTGCTGCCTGTTTCAATAGATTCACTTTCTTTTAAACCTCAAAAAGGCAGGGTCACCTACTTATAAGACACCTACATTTTATTCCTATGGATACTCTCTGGCATGGGAATGTGGTTGACAGAGTAGGGAGGCAATGATGGATGACATGTCTATCTAAAGGCTACCATTTTTGAGGTATAAGCTTTTCAAGTTTTCCTTGGATTCTCACAAAAGGGATCCAGCCAACCATGATTAGGAAGAAGACTAGCAATGCATTGTAATCTAGGTCTGACTCAGGCTATGATAGTTTAATTCTGATATTGGAACAAAATGAGACATTCATAGGTCATTCAACAGTTAACAGAGGGAGGTTTACAGACATAGCATAGAAAGGATATTCAGTAAGGATGTAGCCAAAAGAGAGTACTTCCCATATCCCACATCTCCATTCTGTATGGAAATCACCTGGTTAGCAGGGTAGGCTATGGTTGTTTGAGTGAACCTGAAACATTCTCTTAGTATAAAGGCCTGAAAACACAGATGTAGGCTTTTTTAATGGCCTTACATGATCAGGTAAGCATGAGGCAAGCAAGAAGCAAAGTCAATAGAAGCCTTAGCCTCTGGGTCAGTTAAATTTTGGGACAATTTCTTGCCTTTTAGGGAAAGAACCTAAATTACATGGCAAGGAGAGTGAAAGGGGAATTTCTCATAGTTAAGCTATCACAGTCCACCCCTTTGGTGGAAAGGTCCTAAAGGTCTCTTAGAGGGCCTCCCACCATTTGTAGGCTGTCACTGGACAACCTTAATCTTGGCAATCCAAGGTCCATAAATAACACTGAAGGAAAAAGAAAGGAAAGATATCTAAATCTAAAAGTCAGAATAAAACAAAATAAACAAAACTGTAATGGCTCCCTGGAAGCATGACCAAATGTGGAAGAGAATGAAGAGGAGAAATCTTAGACTTCATTTCTTCACAATAGAAATACTATGTCCTGACTCTCAATGAGCCAGTCCATGTAGTGGATTATATGCCACATTTTTTGCAGTTCACACTGGGTCACTCGATGAAAAATGGTCACAATGAAAAGAGGTCACAATGAGCCAGAGGACACTGGAAAATCAGAGCTACTGCACTGATGATGACACATCCACTAATACAACTTAGGGCTATCTATAGTAAGTCGGCTAAGAGAGTAACACATTTTCCAGCAAAACCTCTAGGTCAGAGTTTTTGAATCCCTTTCCTCATTAGCATCACTCCTTTCAATTGTATCACCACCAGTTCTATCAAAGCCCTCTGCTTTCACTGCATATTTAAATAAGCTCTGTCTCTTACTATTCAATGTATTCTACCAGTTTATATGCAACATTTCTATGCTGGTTATTCAGATTCTCTGTGATGATTCATAATAAACAAGGGATAGTAGACCTGGAATTTTCTTTTTTTTAATTCCTATTATTCCTATTCCAATACTCACTGAGCTAATTTATAGTCATCAATAAGATTCACTGAGGGAGCACCAGCAAGGTCCTTGACATAAGGTGTAATGATACTATATCTGGCTGCTCAGTCACCATCTGGTCTATATTTGCATCTCCTTTACACTACTTCACCCACATTATGAACCACAATGATATCTTGTTCCAATTCCCAACTATGTCTGACTTAGGCGGTTCTCAGGTAGTTTATGTCTTTTACTAGAATGAAATAAGATGCTCATAGGTCATTCAACAGTTCATAAAAGATTTAATAAGTTGTTCCATAGAAAGGATACACAACAAGAAAAATGTACTTAACTCAAGTAGACAACCTCCCTTTTCTGATCTCCATTCTTTCCAGAGGCCTGGTGATTCCCTTGACCTCTATCAGGTCTGAAGAACCCAATTCCAATGGACAGGACTTTTTATGACTTTACATGTTCAAATCAGCTAAGGTGACATAGTATAGAGGGTGCTGGGTCTGGAATAAGGAAGATCAGAGTTCTAATTGAGTCTCACACATTTACTAGCTCTGTGACCCTGGGTAAATTGCTTAATCACCCTTTGCCTCCATTTTCTCATCTGTAACATGGGGCTAATAGTACTTACTTCCCAGGCCTGTTGTGCAATCAAATGAAATAACATTTATAAAATGCTTAACAAAGTATCTGACACATAGCCAGTTCTATATAAATGTGGGTTTATTTAATGCTGGTTAAGCCACAAGGACAATTTTCTTGCCTTTGGGGGATAGAACTAACCTAATCTATGTGCCAGGAAGATTGGGAACCCTGGCTGGTATGGATCCAGTCATGCAGTGGCTTGTAATTTCCTTCTAGGAAAAGACTGTGTCACTTTTCATTGTCTTATCCCCAGTATTTAGCACATGGTCATATATATCCCAAGGTTTTATTCAAGATTTTTAAGTGAATTGAATATGTAAGTGAACATTCCTCTTACATTTTTTATATTCTTTAGAAATGCTTTCACAACTGTTATCTCATATGATTTCTGACAGTGCCTTATATGAGCTAGGGATTAACGTAAACATTTTTAAATAAGAGGAAATTGGAACAGAGTTCTAGGAGCCTTCCTTAAAGTCCCTCATTAGTTAGAACAAAAATTTTGATCTATGGATTGTGACTATCAGAAATTCTGGGACCCTACCCATAATTACTTTCCTTAGGATGAACTAAAAATGGAATTGATTTGTAGCATTTCATGTCCATGGATTCCACACTGGATTGAATTAGTCTATAGTGTGTGTATATAACCTATGACATCAATGACACCTGGTGGTGCCTAAGGTAATTGTATCTTTTTTCTTTTAATCTTCTGCCCTGCTCCCTCTTGTTTCCTTATTCTCCTCTTTCTTCTCTACTTCTTGTCTTCTTTTCCTCTCTGTCTACAGATTAAACCCACAGTAGTATCAGATAGCAGTTTTACTGAGATCACTCAGAGTTAAAATAGTGGCAGACCTTTGCTCTCTTGCAAAGTTAGTCTCAATTTAATAAAATTCCTTCAAACAAAATTAAAATCTTTCTGGACCCAGAGTTCAATAGCGTTTTAGTACCTAATTGCTAGATATCAAATTATAATTTTCTTGAAGGCAAGATTATGTCTTCTGTGTCCTTTAAATCCCTAAGATGGCTTTGAGAATAAAGTGCTCTGAACCTAGTAGGTCCTCAGTAAATTCTGCTGACTGACTCACTGTGAAGATTGTCCTTTTGCCTAAGCATTAAGCATGGTTCCAGAGTCCCCAAAGAGCATCAGTCACCTTGGCTGACATCATCTCATATTTTTCATTCTCCCCACCTCATCTCAACATGATGAGAGGTTATTACCACTATGACTTATTCCCTGCCTTCAAGTCATGCTGTCCCCTTGGTAATAGATGCACAGAAATGTAAGACTTTCTGTCTATTTGCTATAATGACGTCTTCTAATTCTTTGTGAGCTGTTGTTTTTTCCCTGTCACCATGCTCTTATTGCATTATAAATGTATTTTAGTCTTTGTGATGCGTGCTTTTTTTCATTTGACTCAGATATTCCCTTATACTGTTCCTGTAACTCCCCTAATCAGATGCTGAATCCACTGGGGCTTCAGTAGCTAATGCTCTTTTCACAGGGCCTGAGTTCATTCTGTATTTTCCAGGATGCTGATTTATTTGTTACTCATTAGACCATCTTGGGCTTCCTTGGTCCCAGTAGGTTTTGAATTGACTTCTAACTTTGTCTTGGCATTTCTCCATCTTTTCCCTGCTGTGATTACACTTCATTTACACAATATTATGTGTGTATTTGTCATCATGGTACTGAAGTATCTTGGGGAAAGGGAGCTCATGTTTTCATGGACACAAGGGAGAGGAGGGAGGGTGGAGATACTCTCAATGGAACTCAGTGACTTGACATGATATGCTGTCTCAGAAAAGGGGATACAATTAGACAGGGACATAGTGACAGGGTATAGAGAGGGAAAAGAGGAAAAGGAGGGAGAGGTAAATAAAGAGTTCATCTGGGTTGCAAGAAATAAAAATAATTGACATTTGCAAACTATTTTAAGGCAAGAATATGTCTATTTTTCACATAAGGAAACAGCCTCAGAGGAATCAAATAACTTGCTCAATGTCACACAGTTGGGTCTGAAGAAAGAAGTGAACAAAGGTCTCCCCAAATGCTAGTCCAACCCTCTTGTCTGCTGTGATGTCAAACTCAAATAAAAATACTAAACCATAGGTAAGGATCCCTTTGAGTTGTATATTGACTTAGAGAAGCACATTTTGACATTATCGATATTCTAGTGTATTTCTTTAAAATTATAAAATTCCATTATTTTTAATATGTTTGTCAAATATCTGCCAATTAAATCTTAATCTACTTGGCACCAGTGAAGAAGAATGTTTAGTGCTACATCACACAGCTCCTTGAAAGTAAAGATATGCAACACCTCACACCCTATACCAAGATAAGATCCAAATGGGTACAAGATTAAGACATAAAAGACAATATTATAAGCAAACTAGGAGATCAAGGAATGGTTTACCTATCAGATCTATGGCAAGGGAAGCAGTTTATGACTAAGGAACAGATAGAGAACATCATTAAAAACTGGATAATTTTGATAAAGTTGATAAATTTATTAAAAAAAAAAACCAAGCCATTGCCCAATTGACAAATGGTCAAAGGTTATCAAAGGCAATTTACAGATGAGGAAGTCAAAGCTATTTATTTTCATAAGGAAAAATTGCTCTAAATCTTTATTGATTAGAGAAATGCAAATTAAAGCAGCTCTGAGGTACTATCTCACACCTATCAGATTGGCCTAAATGACCAGAAAGGACAATGTTCAATGTTGGAAGGGATGTGGGAAATCTGGGACACTAATACATTGTTGCTGCAGCTGTAAACTTATCCAACCTTTCTGGAGAGTGTGTGGGATAAAGTTGAGATTTCTTCAGTAAAATATTACAGATTGAATCTGGTTAGCTTTGTGCCCCTCCTCCCTTGACAAAGCAAACTTCTGGGATACTGTTGAAGAGTCAAATGACTTCATTTTATCTGTTGAAGTCTGGAGAATCATTCAATTCCTGGAACTAAAGAGATAATCCGGTTTCAGTTTGAATTTTATGTTACTTTCCCTAAAGTAGTTCTCATGAGGGTGGGTCAGTGGTCTGGGGAATCTAGTTAGGATAAATGTGATTCTTGAACCTTTCACTTTTGCCTCAATCTCTCCAAGTGATTGTGGCCAGTTTCTCCAGAAAGGAATAAAAGCCTTCTCTTCATACCTTGAGAGATCTCCCGAATTTAAGTGGTCTTTGTCCCATACAAGAGCAATCTGGAATTATGCCTAAAGGGCAATAAAAATATGCATACCCTTTGATCCAGCAATACCACTACAGGATCTGTACCCTGAAGAGATCATGAAAAAGGGTAAAGACAACACTTGTACAAAAATATTCATAGAAGCCCTGTTTGTGGTGGCAAAGAATTGGAAATTGAGTGAATGTCCATCAACTGGGGAATGGCTGAACAAATTGTGGTATATGTATATTATGGAACACTATTATTCTATTAGAAACCAGGAGGCATGAGAATTCAGAGAAGCCTGGAAGGATTTGCATGAACTGATGCTGAGCGAGATGAGCAGAACCAGAACATTGTACATCCTAACAGCTACATGGGGGTGATGATCAACCTGCTCATTCCATCAATGAAATAAATAATCAGGGACACTTTTAGAGTACCTGTGGATGGAGAATACCATCTGTATCCAGAGAAAGAACTGTGGAGTTTAAACAAAGACCAAAGTCTATTAACTTCATTTTTTTTAAAAGTGTTTTACTACAAAATTTTGCTATCTCTAATATTTTATTTTCTCCTCAGGGATATGATTTTTCTATCGCTTCTCGGCCTTTTGGCTAAGATCATGTGTAAGGATATGATTTCTCTCTCAACACATTCAATTTTGATCAATGTATAGCATGGAAACAATGTAAAGATTATCAGACTGCCTTCTGTGGGGAGAGGGGAGGGAAGGGAGGGGAGGGGAAAAATTGTAAAATTCAAAACCTTACCCAAAACTACTACTGTATAGAATTGGAAAACAAATAAAATATTAATTTAAAAAATATAAAAAAAAGAAAAAAAGAGAAGGTATGGGATTAAATTGTAGTAGTCTACCTCTGGCATGACCCCCAGCAGGTATAAATGCTGCATTAATTAAAGATACCAGAGAAAGGTCTTGCTGTGTCACCCAATTCTTTTAGAATGGTACTTAATTTACCTGAATAAAAGCTACAATCTCATTTCTTCCACAACATACAATTCAGTTCAACAACCTTTACTAAACACTTACTCACCTGGGGTGGGTAACAGTTTTCTTTTTTTTTTTTGCAAGGCAAATGGTGTTAAGTGACTTACCCAAGGCCACACAGCTAGATAATTATTAAGTGTCTGAGAGGGGATTTGAACCCAGGTACTCCTGACTCCAAGGTCGGTTACAAAATTATTCCTATTAGAATGTAAGCTTCTCAAGGACAGTGACTATCTTTCTGCTTTTGTTGATACTGAGATAGCTGTCACAGAGTCTGGTAGAGTGCTGGACCTGGAATCAGGAAGACCCAAGTTCAAATTTGCCCTCAGATACTTTCTTTGTGACTGATTAAGTAATTTATGCTCTGTTTGCCTCAGTTTTTCCATCTGTGAGTAGTAAGATCACCTCCCTCCCACTTTTATTGTGAGGATCAAAATGGAAGATAATTGCAAAGTGCTTACCAGTGGTCTGGCACATAAATCCTATAAAAAATTAACTACTATTATTACCTCCCAGGTAGATAGTTGTACAACATTATATACCTTAGGTATGATGGTGAGGTGAGGTAGAAGAGGTGGAGTTATGCCTCACCTCTGATTGTAAGAGGTGTGTCATTTCTCTACTTCCTCTGCTTCACCTCACTGCATGATTATTATTTTCATACATAATCACTTAATAAAATGCTTGCTGGTTGTATCTAATGTCAATTAAATTCCAGGCATGGACATAATCTGGGCAAAGATGTGTAGATAGGAAATAAATAAAGGGACATGTGGGAGGGACAGCTGGAAGGTCAAGATTGGCCAGAAATGAAAAATATGCCATCAGTTCAGAAAGAGAAATTGAAAACAAATGGTAAAAGGTTATAAATGACAGAGGAGTTCCTCCTTTCTATTCAAGATTAACAGGGAGTCTCTGAAGTTTTTTTGATTAGTCAGCTCTGCTTTGGGCATCTCTGTATGGTGGCAGTCTGGGGGATGGTTTGAAGAAAAGAGGCACTCAAAGGATAAACAAAAAACTGCCCAGTTCTTCAAAATCACTTTTTTGCCTAATAGAGCCTAGACTTCTCTTTAAGTATGGGTTTTAGCCTTACATTATTGTAATTAAATGTAATCGGATTATTAAATTAAATTGTATGGATACAATAAGAAAGAACCATTTTAGCATCATTTTTCTTCATTTCTTTGGCAATTTTTTTTAATCCTGTGAAGTAGCAAAGGCAGCCAGGTAGACCATGCCAATCAAGCTTATTGGACCTCTACAACTCAGCAGGACAATAGAGAAAGAAAGGAGGTAGCTCCACTGAAGCCATCATTAAGTGCTGAGGGTAATTAGCATTTACTTAATTGGTAAAGAGAAGCTATAGTCATCACAAATTCTAATCTCTCAGTACCCACACTAGGGCTCACTTTAAAATTAGTTCAAAGACTTTTTTTCCCTTCTAGAAACTACTCTCAAGCCTAGAAAGTGACCACTAGGTTCCTTTGCTATACTGAGGGGAAAATTTATATTATAATCACAGTTTGAGATACTCAAAATATATTTCATATATGCTCTATTCATGATGAATGATTGTCTATGAGGTAGCAGGAGAAAAACAAATGAAATGGATCCCTACTCAAGTTGATTTTCAATTTTTGCTTCAACATTGCTTCCTATTTTTTTTTCCTAGAGATACCCACTAAAAGCCAAGCTGATGGATAATAGGGGGTGGGGGAGAATCCTTTTCTGGGTAGGAATGTTAATGAACAAAGAAATATTATTTTAATAATAATAATTTTATTGTTCACTATTCCAGTCACATCACACTCTTAGTGACCCCATTTGGGGTTTTCTTGGTACAGATACTGGAATGGTTTGCATTTCCTTCATCAGTTCATTTTACAGATGAGGGAACTGAGACAAACAGGGCTAAATAACTTGCTAGTAAATCACATAGCTAGTAAATGTTGAGGTAGGATTTGATCTCAGATTGTCCTGCCTCCAGGCCTGGTGTTCTGTCTTGTGTCACCTAGTTGCTGTAAGATCAGGATAGGAAACAACAATTTCCCTAGACCTTTGGAACAATGTTGTTGCTTATGAAGCTAATAATCAGAGAAATTCCAGTTCTAATACTTTTGACACACGTGACCTTGCCTAAGGCTTTTCATCTCTGTTGGCCTTATCTCAATTTTCTCATCTGTAAAATAAGATTGGATTACATCAACTTGAAGTCCCCTTCCAACTCCAAACCTCCAAATACTACTTCCTTGCCTTTGCAAAGGTTAAAATAAAACTATGACAGTAGGATAATTAAGACATCTTTTCTTCATTTAGAAAACTTCAGAGATTATCACAATGTGAGAAGCATCATCTATTTCAACCCCCCACATTTTACAGATAATGGAATTTGAGGCTCAGAGGCTACCTGATTTAAATAATCAAAGTTACCAGGCAACACAGTGAATCAGTGCCTGAAGGGGAGTCAAATTCAAATTTCCTATACCCCACAGACTCCCTAACTCTGGCAAGACAAGCTATCTAGCATCTTACATTATCTTATGGATAATAATGTTTGTCCTTCAATTTTGAAGAAGACCACTAGGGAGGTGATGCTATGACAAGCACATGAACTGGATTTGAATGAGGGGGTGCTATGCTAAGTCACCAGCCTCACTTTCTCCTCCAGACTCCTCTGGGTTCAAGTAACCAAATAGGAATCAGGACAACTGGAGATGGCCCTGGGTGCCAGGCAATTAGGGTTAAGTGATTTGCCCAAGGTCACACAGCTAGTAAATATCAGGCCAGTGCTCTATCCACTGTATCACACAACTCTTATGGATAAGTTCTTCCTTGATGACTAACTTGCCCTTTTTTTACAGCAGGAAAATGAGAAGTAAAGGAGAAAAGGAGGAAAACTGGAGGAAGGGAAATGGCCTCAACAGGGCAAAACTGCCCCCATTCAGAAACGGCTTTTGGGGGCAAGTGGGGTACTTCAATTCAGTTTCCAGCTCCATTTTTTATTGTACACATAGATTTTTTTTTTCTTAATCACAGATCTTCATGTGATCTTTCAATAAGTAACATTAGCAGGATTGATTTTCCCTATCCTTAGTTTTTTACTGCTTTGTTTGCTTTCTTTTTTTTTTTTAGATTAGTTATTATTTTATTGAAGCCATTGGGGAGGGGTGGCAGATCAGGGAACACTGCAGTAGATTTAGGGCCCATGAACCTGAGGTCTGTAAAGTTGTCTTTATTTTTTCCCTAATTTTTTGATAACTGCTTTTTTTTTGCCTTCCAACAATTTTTTTAAGATTTTATTTATTTTGAGTTTTACAATTTTCCCCCTAATCTTACTTCCCTCCACCGCAACCCCCACAGAAGGCAATTTGCCAGTCTTTACATTATTTCCTTGGTATACATTGATCCAAATTGAATGTGATGAGAGAGAAATCATATCCTTTAGGAAGAAACATAAAATATAAGAGATAGCAAGATCAGACAATAAGATATTGGTTTTTTTTTTCCTAATTTAAAGTTAATAGTCCTTGGTCTTTGTTCAAACTCCACAGTTCTTTCTCTGGATACAGATGGCACTCTGCTTTGCAGACAGCCCACAATTGTTCCTGATTGTTGTACTGATGGAATAAGCTAGTCCTTGAGGATCAAACATCACCCCCATGTTGCTGTTAAGGTATACAGTGTTTTTCTGGTTCTGCTCATCTCACTCGGCATCAGTTCATGCAAATCCCTCCAGGCTTCCCTGAATTCCCATCCCTCCTGGTTTCTAATAGAACAATAGTGTTTCATGACATACATAGACCAGTTTGCTAAGCCATTCCCCAAATGAAGGAGTTTACTTGCTTTCTTGAAGAAGTTTCATTAATTTAGTCAGTAGTGACTGTTTTTTTTTCTGAAGTTCCCCCTTGTTTCCCCACCTCAACATTTATGAATTTGAAAATAACCTTCTCTGAATGCCTTAAATATACTGCAACTCTTAATTCCCCCAAGGCTTCTCTTGAAGTTTAATATCCTTATGCTGTAGTATGTGAGTCTCTCTTCCTCTCCTGATTTCTGCCCAACCATGGCCATTAGTGACAAGTGCTCCCATCATTCTCAATCAGGGCTGCCCTGTCAGTCAGGAATAGATCTGGTACATATTATTATGCATGTAGGCTTCTGGGAACAGACAGAAGGTTTTATTCTCCAGTTTCCAATGACACTATCAGAGAGAACAGATAGGTAGTAGTGGCACCAGCTGATGTTTCTAATGTTTTTTCTGAGGATAGGCACATGAACTAGGAAACCACACAAATAAGCAAAGAGATCTAACTAGTAATTATAGATATATTCACTTAATAGCAATGGAGAAAAGAAAAGTGGCAGGAAAAACTAGGAATGATTTTTATAGCCCCCTACCATGTGGGTCCCTAGAAAACTTCTCTAATCTGAAAGCACTCTCTGGATTAGCATCTACCTCAAATTTTAGTTAATGAATCCCCAGTAAGGTGTATATTTTTACTAGCCAGTGAAATATGAAACAAATGGGCATTTAATTAAACAGCATAAGAAATAAGGTAAAAAAAGAAGATTCTCCTTCATAAATATTTGATAGACACTCTTCCATGGGTTACCATATTATAAATAGGGGGATGATACATGCATGCCAGGAACACAACTGCATGGCTTATATGCAAAGAAAATGCCTTTGAGTAGAGAATATGCAAGCCTACATGGCCAGAGTATCTTAGACCTACAATAATGCAAAGCCATCATATGGTGATGTCATTATGCTTCTCTGTGCTAGGCACTGTCTCCAGTGGATATTCTATTGTTTCTGCTGGATGTTATACCCTAGCTGTTCTTTGTGTTGCCTGGTCTAGGTAACCTGACTGTTCTTTTGGTGGCCAAGCTGCTATCTTCTGAGGTTCAGCTATTTAGCTTCTATAATATAGCTTTTCATTGTATGGTGTGGTAGCTATAGAAATTCTCCACTGCCAAGGAAAGGTAAACTTTTAGTGTATTGCCTAGGGCTAACCACCACTGTTCTTTTGGGATAATCTTTTGGGAGGGAGTTGGGGATTTGTGAGACAATGGGGTTAAGTGACTTGCCCAAGGTCATACAGCTAGTAAGTATCAAGTGTTTGGAGTCAAATTTGAACTCAGGTATTCCCAAGTCCTAGCTGGTGCTCTAACCAGCTACTTTCCTCTCCTACTCTTTTGAATAGAGCCAACAGGCATATATTGACTTGATATTAGAAAATTCCTTTTAATGCCTATTTAAATTGCTAGTTGTGATTTTTCCATTCCCCCCAAAACCAATTTCAGGGATAATGCCCTCTAAATCTCATAGGATTTATTCTGGATCTGAGGTAATCAAGCTCTTCCATTGCCCTTGCTTCTCCTCAATTGACATGCAAATAAATTTAGGCATGAGAACAAAAAGGACTGGAGGAAACTGACAAGCCATCTGCTTCCCCCCACACACTACCCATCCACCCATTCATTCTACACCTCTATTTTTTTATGTATACCTGATACAAAATTGATTGCAAACTTTATTTATACCATGTATACAACTTAGAATTTTTAGATTTTTTTAAACCATGATGAGTTCATGAAACTTTCTCCCAAGAAGTAAAAGAATTATAATTTTTTTCAATGAAGATACATCTTCTAAAGTATTGCTTTGGTCATTAGAAACATGAGGATTGAAAAGAAATGGCTTCAACATATATTTACAGCTTCATGAATTTTAGGGGCTTTTGTTGTCTGGTAATTTTCAGTTAACTTTTTTGAAACCCCTTTGGGTCTCAATACTGGTGTTGTTTACCATTTTTTTCTCTAGCTCATTTTATAGATGAGAAAACTGAGGCAAACAGTTAAGTGACTTGTCCAGATAGTAAGTCAAGCAACTAGGAAATATCTGAGACCAGATTTGAACTCAGCAAGATGAATCTTCCTGACTTGAGGCCTGTATCTATCCACTTGGCAACCTAATTGCCCTTGAGGGACTTTGACAAACTTTAATTTCATAACAGACAATCTCACATCCCACTTTCTATTGCTACTCAGTAAGGTTACAAATATGATGGAAGATCACAAAAATGGATAAACAACAGATGTAAGGCCTGGAGGAAACAAAATATGGGGGAAAGGCTGGCAGGTTTTATTGCTCTTGTAACTCTGAGCTGATCAAGTTGAAGTAGCTGCTTAGGCCTGTTCCACAACTTTCTAAGATCTTTCAAAACTCAGATCTTTGGGGAGATCAGCCCTCAACTATTTCAGGAAACAACTCCAAGAAAACAGTATTACTTGACCTTGGCTGTATTTTACACAATGATCACTGTATTTCTGTTAGGCATAATCATAGTCTCCTTTCCATTCCTGTGCTTTAAAACCCAAGCTAAGTTCATGTGGTTATGTGAGAAAGGCCCTTTTCAGGCTTCAGTTCTGTACAGAACTTCCATGCTAGGACAACTCAGAAAATGTAAAAAACTATGCTGCCAAAAAACCAGGCAAACTTGACCCCAAAGCCTCTCTGAACTTTGGCTTCCTAGATGTATACAATGGTAAGAACCATCATACCAGCAAAGCCTGTCTCATGTGACTGCTATGAAAACTGAGTATAACAACTGTAGTTAAAGGAGAAATATTTGTCTAACTTTTTTTTTAGGTTTTTGCAAGGTAAATGGGGTTAAGTGGCTTGCCCAAGGCCACACGGCTAGGTAATTATTAAGTGTCTGAGACTGGATTTGAACCCAGGTACTCCTGACTCCAGGGCTGGTGCTTTATCCACTTAGGCTGGCCACCCAGTGGCCCCTGTCTAAACTTTTAAAATTGCTTGTTTCTGGGCCTTGGATTCCCTCTCCATTATTCAGCATAATCCTGTCCTCAAATGTAAATTAACTAAAATAATAGAAAGGAACCTCCACCCATTTCCCCCTACCCCCTCCTCTACTTTCCTGGTTTTTAGACTCACAAGGTGGTTATCTAACTCCAGTGGCATCTGGGTGGGTTACTCTTTGACCTCCTCCCCCTCACTCCTCCCTGCACTGGAGGTGAGCAAGAATCTCTGTAAAAGTTTGGGCAACACCTTCCTCCACACTGGATTCCTGTGGGTTCAAGCCCAATCACATCCTGTGGCTGTTTCTTCTCCTTTCTTCTTTTTCTTTAAGCTCTTTAACCTTAACTTTTTAAATTAGCCCCTGTCCTTTGAGGAGTTCACTATCTTACTGCCTCACCAGAGAGCCTAATATGTAAGCTGTTTGTGGTCAACCATGAACTTTATTTAGTAACATGCGAACTTTGCGGTAACTGTGAATTAAAATCTAAGTCTTTCGTACCTCCTAAATCAGATGACTAAGTATTTTTCATTTAGAACAAGTCCCCTTTCTCTGAAGTCACCCCATTTTTCACATCATCATCATCATCATCATCATCATCACCACTATCACAGATCAGGTACTATATGATAGGTTCTTTTGCAGTGGCAGAAACTGAGACAAGCAGAGATTGAGTTGTACTTTGAAATTGCTTGAGACCAGATTTGAACAATGATCTTCCTTATTCTAGGACTGATGCTCTATTCACTCTGCCATCTAACTAGCCCCAAATGATGTATAGGGAATATTTTCCTAATCTTTAGTTACTATATCATATCAACTATTATTTTTATCACTATAAACATAAAAACAAAATACTTTTATATTTGTGATCACTAAGACAACTAGACAGTCTTTAATATATAAAAAAAGGAATTATAAAATGACAAAATTCAAATGTACATGGGGTTGTAATAGTTCTGAAAGGGACAAAGTATAATCCATCTGGAAACATTTCATTTTCTTATAACAATAACACAAGTTATTTCATCATTTCACAAATATCCATAAAGTCAAATCCTGAAATTTATGGATTATATATTGTATATGTACATGTATATAGAAAAAGTGAAGACCATCAATACAGAAAGTTTTAAATTATGAACTCCACTTGAGTTTTCTATGTTGCTAGAAGGTAGTATTTTTCCTTCTCAAAAAAGCATCAGTTTGATGAAGGGAGTTTCTACATATAATAAATAATAAACCTCATTTACTTAGCAATTTAGCAAAATAAAATTATTTATGTAGTGCTTTACTTATATCATTTGGTCCTCCACAACCTTGTGAGATGGTTGCTTTTTATTTAACCTCTATTTTCTTGAAAACAAAACTGAAGGCTCAAAAAGTTTGGATGCCTTACTCGGGTTCCAATAAGTGTCTGAAGGGGTATTTGAATCTGATTATTATCTTGTTTGCCCTTTGTTCTCAAAGAAGACCATAACATCAAGAAGGTGATGCCATGTTATATAAGGAAAGGGGGGAGGGGGAGGGGGGAAGGAGCAGCTGTGCTAAGTCACCAGCTTCACATTTTCCTGAGTCCAGTAGCCAGATATGGAGCAGGAAGACTGAAGATGATTCTGGATGTGAGACTATCAGGTTTAAGTGACTTGCCCAAGGTCACACAGCTAATAAGTCAGAGGTCAGATTTGAAATTAGGGCCTCCCAACTTCAGAACCAGTGCTCCACTCATTGTGCCCTGGACCAAGGTTTTCTTAAGTTTACAATCAGCAGTGTACCCACTAAAGATTAATTTTTTAAATATCAAAAAAAGTTTTGATCATTTTTTGATGGAAATGTCTTAAAATTCTATTATATTTATTGTTTCAAATTTATGTATTGTATCTATTCCCAAAAGGATAAAAATGAGGGCCATTGAATTTCTTAAAATAAAAAATTTGAAAAAAAGTTCAGATCTTTGCCGACCAATGTTTGTTTTGTTTAATTTAAATGGAAATGGTTAAAATAAAAATTTCCTAGCCCTGTTAGTATTAAAAATAGAGAATTTATGGAATTTAATGTTTTCTTATATATATATCATTATGAAAATAAATCATCTACTATCTTATATAGTAATACTTCTAGTGGCCATGAAGGTGAGAGTGCTCTACTGGTTTATCTCTACATAGAATATACTCATATCATTAAAACTTTTGAGGCTTTATATCTGTTTTGAGTAGCTAGATTTTCTGTCTTTTTCCTTGATTTTATATTGTCAGTTGTAACTTTTACTCACTGTAAATGTGTCTGCCCTTAACAGCTTTCGTTTTAATTTACTCCTTCTAATCTGCTGTGGCCTTCAAAACCAGTTTATTATTGTAATGGGTCTTTGCATGGGTGTATACCTAGACCCCATAAGATGGAAGCATCCACCGGAGCCTGTGTTTGTGAGAATCAATGTATGGTGGATATTCTGTGTTATTCCATTATGGGGTGGGGAGGGAGCCTCCTCTTTCTATTGACTGTATAGTTGGAACTGCCTGTGAAGCAGTTTCTCTCTCTCTCTCTCTCTCTCTCTGAGTGGAGTCATTTACTCATAGCAAGAGCACCAAGTAGTAACTTAATGGGTTGGGGTTGGGGTGGGATTTGGGAATGAGAGGATGAGGAATGGTAGAAGGCTTGTCTCCCCTTTATTCTCTGTGGACCCCAAGAAAGAGATTAGTGGTTTGGTCTTGTTTTGTTTGTCCTTTCCAGTTCTAGGTGTAGAAAGTACTATATATCCAACCTAGAGATTAAGCCATAAGGACCTTGGAGTTCAAAATTCCAAGCTGGATGATACTGCCAACACCACAGAAAAACTCTGAACAGAAACAACCCCAGGGGAGACTTAGAACTTGGAGGGACTGATGTACTAGGAACTGAGTTAAAAATTGTTAAAAATAAAAAAAATTGTGAACCTCATTTCCCTCCTCCAAAGTGGTTTTTCTGAGGAGGGGGGGGTGTATCAGTAGATTAGGAAATGTTTGCTTTTGCTGTATCTTTGGGGAAAATACTCCTTTGTAAAAACTAATCTGATTTAAACAATTAAATGGAAGTGGGGAACCTTAGTTCCTAATAGGGAACAATTCAGTAGGGCTTAAACCAGTGACAGAGAGGAGGGATTCCATCCCTATCTCAGGGCACAGGAGAACACTATAGGGAAGAGGTGAAACTGTAACTACCCTAGCCTTCAGGTAGTTGGGGCAAGATTTAGCACTGCTATACTAAGACTGTAGTCAACCAATAAAGAGACTATAAATGAGGGCCCAAAGGACCATCCTATGACTAAAGGGCAGAAGTTTACTTTGTTTTAAAAAAAGAAAAAGTTGTTCAGAGGCTCTTTTTGTCTCATTCCTGTTAATTGGTTATTTCATATATGTGAGGCTATCAAATACTTGCCCTTTAAGTAAAAGAGATGTAAATACATGTATCTATTTTGTACTATCACGACCTTTCTGAAATAATGATTCCTGGTCTTTTGTTCAGAATAACCCAGCTAGAGAACCATACAAGATGTATAAAAAAAAAAAAAGTTAATTTTATACTCAACTAACAGTAGACTGCCTTCCCTCCTACACTCCTCAAGTAGAAAGTTTTGGATAAATCCAAACTTAGTTTTCAGTTGATCATATTTTGGTTGATCTCATCAGTGTCATTTTCAGATACTCTAATATTATAAAATATATAACATTTTCCTGAATTTAAAATGCTCACAATTAAAATTAAAACATAATTACATATTTTATGAAGGTTTTCTTTTTTAATAAATGGGATAGAAAGTAAATATTTGCAAACTGAAAAAATTGAATTTTTAAAAATAAAAGTATATTCAAGATCTGTTTCTGCTTCTAGAGTTTAATTAAGACTCTCTAGTGCTCTGTATACTCTAGCTTAATGGGACAAAGGAAATAGAACTTCCCATGCCTTCCCCGGGAAAACTATTACTTATTTTGAGATTTTCTTTGTGCTCTACTAAATTTCCTGGATTCTCAAATACCATGGCCAGTGGAAAGCAAGCACTAGTACAAAAGTTGTTCTACCAAGCTGGATATGAATCTTATGACAGACTGTTGCCTAGCTAAGTCTGGAGAGGTTCAGGAGAAGGTTGGTCACCAAATGGGTGATGACAACTCAAGAAGAGATTAGACAAACTGGGCTGTTGGGACACCCTAGGATTTTGCCCATTGTCATCTTCAGGTAATGACATCTATGACATCTTTTTCTGATTCATTTTCCCCTCCAACTCTTGAGTTTCTCTGTTCCCCATTGAACAGTAATAGCTGTAGCAGGGGAGCTCTGGTTACTAGTTAACTTTCCCATGTGGTGCTAATTCTAATAATGCTCTGTCTCTACCATAGTGTACCCCAAATAAGCATTCACACAAAGAATAACCCATAGTGCTAAGGTGGGGGTCCTCTAGCTCTGATGGAAAGCTGGACCCCAGTAGGGTAGCATGAGCTATGCAAAAAAACCACCTCTTAAGAGTGTCCTCATTGGGGGGGGCGGGGAATGGAGCAACTCTTCAGGAGTGGTGTCCTAACTGCTTTGAACTGGTCAATCTCGCAGAATTCCAAGAAGTACACCAAAATAGTGTGTTCTTTAGCTCTCCTGGAGAGCTGGAACTTTACCAGGTGGCGAGACACTCCACCAACAGCCCATTCTCTGGAACTGGCACTTCTCCCTCCCTGAACCTGGGTGGGTGGGGGGGAGGAGAGAAGGAACTCAAACTGCTATCAGTCAAATTGGAAGGGATAGGCTTAATAAAGAGGGGGTCGAGGACATTTCTCATCTTCCAGAGTCCAAGGGCTTTGAACAATCTCTTGACTAGCTTGCCAATGAATGTTGCCAGAAAGAGGGCAGCTGTGATTCATTTAGTGAGGAAATACCAGAACTCTTTTACCCAGGGAGTTACACAGGATGCACTAATGGCTTACAAATTATCACAAAAAGTTCTCAAGTTGGGTCAAGCTGATTAGCAGGAGTTAAAGAAAAGAAAGGCTAAAGTGAAGGGGAATCGGGTTTAGGTATTTCAATGAGGTAAGAGTCAGATGAGAACAACGGAAGAGGATTATTCAAGTTAAAAAGATGAGTTTCAGGGGAGGCTTAGGTGGCGCAATGGATAGAGCACCAACCCTGGAGTAAGGAGTACCTGAGTTCAAATTCGACCTCGACACTTAATTACCTAGCTGTGTGGCCTTGAGCAAGCCACTTAACCCCAACTGCCTTGCAAAAAAAAAAAAAGATTATTTTCTTAGAAGGTAATAAAGTTAAACAAAAAGCCAATTACAAGCTGGGAAAGAAAGTGAGTTTCTAAGGAGATGGTCAAGGTTAAACAGACAGTTACAAGTTGGGAAAGGAGGTGAGTAATAAAGTTAAGCAAAAAGTGATGGTTGAGAGATGAGCTAAGTTAAAAAGGAAATGAAAGGAAACTTGGATCAACATAGAACAGCATCATGGTGCTGGGAACCACATTGGTCCAGCAGCATGGAACTAGATCATGTGGATCCATCCAAGTGTAGAGAAAGATAGGGGAGAAGAGACCAGAACAGCCCTGCTGGGAGTACAACAGGAAAAGAGAGAACTTACCCAGGAAGGAGTTGCTTATACCCTTAGGTGGAGCTTTCCACTGTGTATGCCAGAGGGGAAATTTCTGAGGAGTGGCTAATACCTGATTTAAGGCAATAGCATGAGCATCCTTCCTTAGCAGAAGCATGCTTGGCATCTATTGGCACCATTCATGTTTCTGCCCCAAGGGCATGGCCAAGGTCGGACACGGATTACTGGAGGGGGTTTCTAAAAGTCAATTAACAATACAGGAAAATTACAAGACTCATTTCCAATACAAAAGGCTATAACATTTCTTTGTGTCTAGAGCTTCCCTGCAACATTTATCTTCTGTCCTTTGTCCCCATTGCCCTCTACTGACACCGGCAATAAGGGAAAAATATCTCAGAGGACTGAGGAAGTGAATCTGAAAGTCTCCTCAAACCTGGTTTGAGGAAGATATGCATGATGGTTGTGGGGTGGATGATCTTAGATGTCTCTTTTCCTTAATCTAAATATATATTCCTATTATTTTATGGAGAACTAAAATGATGGTTTGGCTTATTACAGATGAAACTGAAGTTACAAACAGGTTGGGTTGTAGAAGGGGAGAAAAATTAAACTCTACATGACTGCCCTTTAAATTCTTTCTTGTATCAGGAAGTAATTGGAAAACAATACTTTTTTTTTAGGTGTAGAAAACTAGTAATGAATGGCGCTCCCCAGAGTTTGTACTGAGTCCCTGAGTCAGGAAAATGCAGCTTACTACAATTAATTTAGAAGTTATTAAATAAGGACTTAATTTGCTAAATAAATAACTTTTGCTCACCCACCAGAAGACTTTTCTCATTTCTTTCCCTCAACTGCAATTTCTATAATCATTCTTTTAAGCCTTTCATGCCAAAAAACTTACCCAGGAAGGAGTTGCTTATACCCTTAGGCCTCATTCACCTCATTTGCCTCATTCACCTCATTTGCCTCTACGCCACAACCATACTATCAGTTACAAAGACATTCAGGGTGCCTGGGAAGAGACTTCCACTAAAGGACCAACAATGACCCAGATAGAAAATCTTGTCTGTCTCTCTCACTAGTGAAATTAACTGAACATTCAGGTTCTCACTGACATTAATGGAGAGTCACATTGAAGTAAACAAATATGAACACAAGTCAACATTGTTGAGACCTACATATATCTATGTATATGGCCTTTGTATCAAAACATGAAGAGTCTGATTGTAACTGCTGTCAATATGCAGTTATACATATGTAATATGTAGGTGTGGCTGAAAAACCTAATGCTTTTCATATGCATTACATGCTTTTCTTATGTATAACATGCTTTGTTTCCCACACATCCTCCTTACAAGTGAAGAAGACTCTGGGATTTGAAGATCAGCCCTCTGACTTGTTCCAGAATGAAGATTTCTTACCTTAGCTCTTCCTTCTATTTCTAGTTGAACCCCAGATGCCCATTCCACCTAGCCACCTACCAGGACACTTGGGACCAACCAGCATGGATATTTAGTTCTCTAATAAGCTTCTTCTCTACCTCTACTGCCAAACTCATACTTTTTTTGCCTCTGGACCAAGGAATACTAACTGAATTGATATTTATGGGAATTAGAGAAAGGAATAGAATAGGAATTGGAAAACCATTTTCCCTTCCCACCCTGACCTTACTCAGAATTCACTTGAACATCTCTTATCCTTAATCCCCACCAAATGGTTACTAAACACTCGTCTCACCCCTACAGGAAGATACCGAGAACAATCACTTTTTTCCCTATCTTTAGGCCCTTTCTTCCTCTACAATAGTTATGTGCCTAGGATTTTCTAGCCTTCCAGCTACAAGGTGGACAGGACTGTTTATAATAATTCAGCAAGCAGAATCACCAACTGTAATCATTTCATTAAGACTGAGGACCACCTGGCCTTACCATCTGTCCTGCTGTTACTCCCTAAGGACAACCAGACATCCATCTGCTCAACTATTGTATCTTCAGATCTCTCTCCTCCCCCCAACCCCCTACCATATTGCCATTTTCTTTAGAAATATATCCTAGGGCCCTCTGGGTCTTGCCATGTACTCTGGCATAGGAATCCATAGATTCCTGGATCTTTCCACCTGCCCTAAAGCAAAGTTCTTCCATAAATGTTGTCTCCCCAAATAGAGCAACAACAAGGATTGTCTTGTTTTTATATTCGCCCTTCCAACCATTTCTCTCTCTCTCTCTCTCTCACCCTTCCCAACCCTACCCCTCTTTCCTTACTGTTTAGCTCATAGTAAGTGCTTAACAAATTGTTTTTTATTTATTTCTTAATAAATGTGTTCAATCATTACCATTGTTAATAGGAAGGATATCATAATTTAGTGCCTTATAGATCCATTCTGGAGCCATGGGAATGGGAAATGGTCATTAGGTCCCAGGAACAAGAAAGCTAGATTACTCATTCTTCATGTTAGACTTCATTTTTCCCTTGAAAATTTGATTTATATATGAAGCAGCACAACAGAGAGAATAGCCTACTGGTGGACAAACCCAAGTTTTAGCAAGGTAGTTCATCATTTGTTAAGTTCACAAGAGTAGTTGATTACCTCCATGGCCCTGAAGTGGGCCATGTTCGAATATCAGGTTTCAATTGCACTGCAACTCTACAAGCATGAGTTACTTTGGTAGTAAAGCTAGTAAAGACTTTAGATGTCTTTTAGTTCAATATCTTTATTTTAAAGGTTAAAGAAGTGAGGTCCAGAAAAGTCACCCAGATAGTAAGTTGCAAAGTCAAATTCTTCTGGGTCTAATTCTAGTGTTCTTGCCATTGAACTGCACTATGCCCATAGACCCTCTTCAAGAATGACCAAAAGAAAAAAAGAAAAAAGAAAAAAATGACTCTTGTTGATGTTTCATGTTTCCACTCTCATTGGTGGTATAAGATTCTATGGGAGGACATACCTGTTTGTGTGTGTGTGTGTGTGTGTGTGACACACACACACACAGAGGGGGGCGGGTTTACCTTGTTGTTTATTTCCCCATATTGTTTAATTGTCTTTTGAATGAATTGTGCTTACTGGTTTGGTAAAAGAGATGAAGTCAGAGGTTCAAATTTGAATCTGGAGATAGTTTTCCAGGGAGAGGATATGATCAAGAGGTATAATTCTTGTAATTTCTATCAATACCTTGCTCTATTTTATATTTAAATGTCCTAAAATACTTATCAAGTAGATGGAGGAAGGAAGAAAATGGCTGCATCTTCCATATTTTCCACCCCCCAACTCTATTGCTTTTTGTATCAAAGATGTATATAATTCAATCCAAAATGATATAGACCATTCTGGAAAATGGCATACCTAACTCTAAAAGGTCTCTGAATGTTTCATGGAGCCAATGAAGCTATGTCTATGTCTATGTTCATGGTGGTAGGAGAATAAAGTCCAAGAATTATTTCAACTTATTGGACTTTTGGTTTAAATAAATAATTTATCTACATAAAATATTGCCTACTTGGAAGGACTGATAATTTAGGTCTCTGCCCAGTGACTGCTGGTGGCCTGCACTGATACTTTAAATTTATAATTATAAGGAGTAATTATACTATCATATACAGAGTCTGAGAGCTCAAACAATGCTTCATATGATTTGTCTTTTGGTAACAAATTCACCTGCATTTCTGATGATCTGTGAAATAACATACCTTTCCGATGAAACTGAAGAGATCCTAGCAGACATATTGATTTTAGCATCTCTGTGGTGTACATTTCTAAGCAACACTGCAACTGAATGTAAAGCCTGCAGATTTCTGGATGAATTTCACCATCTTCTGGGCTGTAACAAAAAGAAGGTGGAAAGCTGTTAATACCCGTAAGGTTTCACTTCTCAAACTTCAGTCCCACTTAACAGAGAAGTGTTACTCAAGGAGGATTCCTGAAAGCATTTAATCTATAGTATCCAGTCTTATAAACAAATACTGCTGACACATTTCTCACTAAAAGTGCCCTTATGAGTAACAGCTCTTAAACAAGCTTCCCAAGGGTTTCTTTTTTCCCTGCAGTAATATGGGTAATTTAAAATTATAAAGTTTTAAATAATTTAAATGCCCAGGCATTTCTGGACTTAAAAAAAAATCTCTATTCCTGAAAAATTCCCTAGTCTTCCATGAACCACTTGTAAAGATGCCTCCCCTTTCCCCAACTAAATGAAGTGGAATCAAGTTTTGGAGGCTACTATACTAGAGTCATATTTCTTTTTATCTCCTTTCACATATTCTAGATTCCAACTAAATTGTATTACTTAATGTTCCCAGAACCTGACATCCCATCTCTTTTCACCTCTGCCTATTGGCACAAGCTGTCCTCCAGACTTGGAATGTCCTCCTTTCTTATTTCTACTTCTCAGAATATTTATTTTTCTTCATCATTTAGCTCAGCATTTTACTACAGAAGTCTTTCTAGATTCCTCTGTTTCTCAGCAATTTCTCCTTCCTCAAATTATCATATGGATATAAAACTAAAGGTTTATTCAAAGATCTTCCAATTGAATGTAAGTCACTTGAAAGCAAGGTCTCTTTTTGTTGCTTTTTCTTTGTATCCCCAATGTTTTGGACACTTAATAAACCCTTGCATTTGAATTTAATTTAATCAAA
The DNA here is from genome assembly GCF_037893015.1 of Macrotis lagotis. Taxonomy (NCBI): domain Eukaryota; kingdom Metazoa; phylum Chordata; class Mammalia; order Peramelemorphia; family Peramelidae; genus Macrotis; species Macrotis lagotis. Next base: position 256,742,836 of record NC_133666.1, read on the forward strand.
AATAATTATGATGATTTTTCAACACAATGCTCCTCTAAAATCAGATAACCAGAAAATAAAGATATGAATTTACTTATACCAAAGTTAAATTGCTTGCCAGACTATTTTCCCCTGTGGTCAACTATCTGTAACACATTTGTTTTAATTTAGAGATACACTTTGTAAATAGAAGAGAATAATAGGTTGGGAAAGGAGAGGGGGTAAGGAAGGAAGGGGAAAAGTGGGAAGAGGAAAAATAGTAAAGTAGTGGGGAGGAAAAAGAAGAATGAAGGGAGAGGGGAGAGGTTGGGAAAGGAGGGGGTAGGAAGGGAAGAGAGGAAAAAAAGAAAGAAAAGGGAAAAGAGAAGGGAAGGAAGAAAATTCTGATAATTGTTAACTAGTAAAACTCTAGCTGTATAAATTCTTAATTTACATTTAGAAATAGTCCAGGACATTGTACTGAAATCATTGTGGTAGTGAGCATGATCATCTTCCCTCTGGTTTTAATTTTTCACTATGTTTTCACTGATATCACAATGAGAAAGTTCCCACTATTAGGGCAGATGGGCATCCCCTCCCCTTATAGGGTGATATCCACTATATGACAGAAGTAGAGCCTGAATTGAGATTTTGTGACTCTATACTCATTATAAAATATTGCCTCTTTCTTACTTTTTTTTCTGTTAATAGGCAAGAGACAAAAGTGGAAAGTGAAATGTACTAGCAGCTACAATCACACTATTAGGAAGTTTTGTTTAATTAACCTTTGGAGGAATACTTTTTGTCAATGGGTTTGTATAGATGCTGGTTGGGAAATGTTTGTGTCAAAATAAAATATAAACCCCCCAAATTTGTTAGGTAGTTAAAAAAAAAGAGAACATAAAAAAGTGACAGCATGACCTAACAGGTAGAGGATTAGCATTGGAGTCAGAAGACCTGGGGTCTAGTCTGGCCTCTAACACAATCTAGCTGTAACATTCTGAATTAGTAACTTAAGACCAAGGTGCAAATAACTTGGAGATCCAGTTGTGGAGGAAATTTCCACCCTGGGAAATCACAGATCCAGACCAAAAATTAAAATAAGTAAGATTTTGGAATAATTTGGAGTAATTAGGTGGGGTCATTTAAGTTTGGGATAGTTAGGTTTAAATTATTTTTTTCAGTACAAAATTTTTTATTTGGAATAAAGCCAAAAGAGTACAGGTTAAATTTAAGAAAGGGGGAGAAGGGGAAAAAAGGCAGAAAGCTCAAAGATTAATTGGAGCACATTTCTGCTTAGGTTGCATCTTCACTTCTCAATGCCATTCATCTGAAAATGCTGATTATGTTTAATTAAATAATGCAAGGGTTGGATTTGTCTCCTGCCTTAAGTGGGTCAATGGTAAAATATCATATATAATTATTTTGAAAAAGTGGTGTATGTGTTTTTTCTAAATTCTAGAGGCTATTTCCTAAGGGAAAAAAACATGGTGGGGGGGTGGGAGAGAGAGGTGAATGGTTGGTCCTTATGCAGCACTTCAATACTCATAATTAATACTCATTTCCAAAGCCCATTTAAGTAATGAGAAAAATCGTTTCCAGCCATGTGAAGACATAAGTCAGGAAAATGGACCTGTCCTTAGCTAAATGTGTGATGGGGGGTGCAGTGAGTGAGCCATCTGTGGGAGAGACAGGTGCTTCAACAAAACAAAATCTGATCTAGTCCTTTGCTTTGCCTCCTGTGGAACAGGATAAGAGCAGCTTCCCCTCTCACTTTGGTCTCAAAGTCCTGCCCTAGGCAAGGCTTTGAAGCAGACAAAAATGTCTTTGGTGAATGTCCCACTTTCTCTTTCAATGCCGTTCCTTTTCAACATTTCGGTGATTAGGTGCCAGCATGCAGGCCTTTCCAGTGGCTGCCCATCCATCCAGTGGTCCTCTGCAGAGTTACATGCTCTTAATTTTCCCTGACCATCTTCACTCTGCTCCACCTAGATTCATTTGCCCTGAATTCCTGTCTGGGGGCCTTATTAGCCTCTAAAATGATACCAACTGATTACAGTTAATGTTCTAATTACTATAGCTGAACTATAACAAGGGTATTCTACAGGCAGTGCTTCAACTCAAAGACTGGCTAGAGGGGGCCAGTAGGAGGTTGGCTGTAGGGCTGTAAGGGGCTTAGGGGCCATCTCAGCCAACCTCCTCATTTGAAAGATGAGGAGAGGCCCTGGGGGAAGGAAAATTGATTAGTCCAAGATCACAAAAACCCAGTTATCCTAGAGCCAGTACTTATCCCTTGTATCTTGCTGTTTCCTAAGGGGCATTTATTTCTGTGGCTGACCTCTCAGTACTCCTCAATGACAGCTGCTTCACTTCTATGTAGGGCTACCTCATCTGCCTTATGTAATATAATTAATAACTAATATGTAAAACATTTTAAGGTTTGGAAAATATTTTGTACATTATCTCATTTTACTGTACACACAGAGATACAATAGAAACTGCTGGATATAGTATAAATATTCAGTAGAACACCTGTAGCTAAGAATAAATATTCCATTAAACAAGGAAATATTACTGCATTAAGAACTAAAAACATGTCTCTGGGAGCTCTTTTCCTAAAACATAATTCAGTTCTTCAAAAGATCTTCAATTTCATCATGAGGGGTAAAGCTCACCATTAACCACTGTAGTGCCTCCTTTCATTAGTAGGTGACTTCATGATTTATTGGGGTCAAAAATACTCATTACCTGTAATCAGTCTTCTGGAGACGAGAAAGGATGGAAGTAAGCATATGTCTCAGGCATAGTGCTAAGCTATTTTTGTCCATCTTATTTCAATTGATCCTCACAATCAAGATGGAAGACTATTCCCATTCTACAGTTTAAGGAAACTTAGGCAAAGAGGTTAAGTGAATTGTTTGGTATCACTCAGCTGGGAGTTATTTGAGGTCAAAGTTGAACTCAGGTCTCCCTGACTCCAACCCCAGCAATCTGTCCACTGGGCCATCTAGTTGCCTCTCAGGCAGACCAATCCTCAGACTAAAAATTCCAAATTGTCGGGTCCAAAGACAAAGACATTTCAGATTGGAAAGAAGTGCCACAGCTAGAGTTCCCAGATTGGTGTTTGACCTCTACGCTACATTGAGGCTGTGGAAGGGGAGTTTAGTAGACAGACTCTAAAATAAACAACACAGATAATATTAAAAGTATCTTGAAGATCAAAATGTTTTCATATTACATCTAAAGTCAGTATATTTTAGACCATTTTAAGATAAGGAAAATAGAGGTGAACAGTTTGTTTATTATAAATAATCATTATCAGAGGAAGAGCCACCTCTCACATACAATACTTGTGGAATTCTGGACAAGTCACATAATCTTTCAATGCCCCAGGAAACTCTAAGACAAAGAAGGTGCCAACCTGCATTGGTGGAGGGAGTTCAACATCAAGAATTCCCTACACGAATGAATCCTTTTTTTTTTAATTACAGATGATATTTAGAGGAGAGGAGATGTTGAGGTTCAAGACACAGGTCTTCTCAAAAAAATTCAGACTCAGGACATCTCCAATTCAAATGGAGGCATTTATTTGGAGGAATCATATTCCCCAAGAGCAGGCTGGTCTCCCAAAGGGAAGTAACAACTCAATTGAGGAGAAGATAAGCTTTTTTAGGGAGTAAAGATGTAGGAAGATGAGGTAATCAGAGACATGAAGACAGAGTGGTAGTTCAAAGATTTTCAGGCTAGGGCAAGTATTTACTGTCTTGTTATTAGGGAATTTGTCTTATGCCGAGGGACAGGATCTTTTGCTGGCCAGCAAGGTCCTTCAGTGACCTCATCAGAGACCTCCGTCATCTAGTTAACAAGCATTTATTAAGAAATTCCTGCTTTCAAGGAAAGAGCATTGCACTAGAAAACAGGAAGACCTGAGTTCATGTGCTGTCTCTGAATAGAATTTTTGCACAGCACCATGGAGTTGAATGTGAAGAAGAAAAAAATAGTAGGTAGAAAAATATATTTTGCAATTAATTTGTTTCCTCTGCATTGCCCATGTAGCTTACATTTAACATTGCTGAGAACAATATACTTCCCTACCTCTATCCCATTGTTTAAGTTATTAAGATGAAATCAATGAACTTTTAATAAAGTACCTTCTCCCTCCCTGGCAAGGACAAGCCCTTGTCAACAAAACAATGGATCCCTGCCCTAAAAGCTGTACTTAGAGCTGTACTCCCTAAAAGCTCACTCTCTACTCAGTTGAGTTGCTTGTCTTCTGGTGAAGCTAGTCTACTCTTGGGGACTATGATCCCCCAGGTAACTTCTCATGCTCCTATACCTTTTCTTACTTCTCATCCTCTTATGGCAGCTTATATCATTAATGTTACTGATTCAGCTATTACTGCTGCTAATCCCCTTAGGGGATCAGTGTCTTCAATTGTCTTTACTCTTTCTTTCCCTTAGCTTCTGCTAACCACAGCAATATTTAAATAAACTATTTTATCCCTAAAATTTCTTTGGGGTCAGAGCAGGCCTTTTACATAAAATTCTATAATGTTCTACCTGAACCTTTAGCTGGTTACATTTTCCCCACATCATTTATGTTCAACCCAAAGTATAATCCACCAAATAGAAATCAATGCAGTTGCTTTAATTTTAGAAAAGGATAGTATGGCACAATGGAAAGAACACTTGGCTCTGGAGCTAGAAGACTTGAGTTCAAATCTTGCCTCTGAAGCTTACCTATGTGACCTTGGTCACATCTGATCCTCAGTTTCCTCTGTAAAGTGAAAGATTTGGTGGAATTCCTTCCACCTCTAGATCTATGAGCCTTTGACATTCTTGTCACCTGAAGCAAGCAGGAAATATTTGCCTGTGATGTTTTACAGAAAATGTTTTGTTTTTCTAAGGTCTTGTAAAATTGAAATAGAAAGAATGACTAAAGGAAATTGCCAAAGCCACAGAAAAGTTAGGTTAACTTTTGGTCAACTACAATTCCTTTTTCTTAATCTAAAGATTTATTGTTGTCAATGATTTCCTATAAATTCATCAGGGAGAAATAACAAATTGTCAAATAGATTACAAGACCCCCTTATGGTAAATGCAGAAGACCTAAAAAGGTTTTTCATATAGTAGGAATAATGCTTCTGGTCCCATATTTACCTAACCTCAGTTAAGGTTGGATTAGGAACAGGGGAAAAAATTTTTGAATTAAAATGAAAAAGTTTGAATCTGAGGCCAAATTACAATATATAAGGAACTTTTTATGTTAAAAAAAAATTAGACTCAAGAACTTTCTTTTGCTCACTGAACCGGCTTCTTTACATTACAGTATTTCTGCTATTGTCTTTCAAAAAGGCCTTGCTATTAAAAGCTTCTGTCCAAAGAGAACCACCAGAACAATGGCCATTTAATTCGGTCAATTGACTATTATGTAGTATGAAACAATACATTATTATATTGGGTTATTAATACTTATTAAAAAGTAGACAAGTTATTTGCACTGGAAGTTGATGATCAATTGTAATAATATTTTTGTGATTTAAATCAAGAAAAAAGTGAGCAGACTTGACAAACCAAAATCTTTTCATATCTTGGGATTCCAATCAAGGAAACTTAAGATCACAGGATCAGAGATTCAGGGCTGAAAGGGAGCTCAAAGAGCATCTATTGTTTGTGATTGTTCAATAGTGTCCAACAGTTCATGACCCCCATTTGAGGTTTTATTGACAAAGATACTGGAGTGGTTTGCCATATCTTTCTCCAACTCATTTTATAGAGGAGGAAACTGAGGTAAACTGGTTAAATGACTTGTCCAGAGTCAAAAAGCTGGTAATCAACTGAGGCCAGATTTCAACTCAGGAAGATGAGTCTTTTCTGACTCAAGGCTTGAGACTCAATCTACTGTATATCTACTTTGCTATTCCAGAGGGAAGAGTGATCTTTCTGAAATATTTGTTTAGGGGTTCAAATTTTAAAGTTATATAACTGTTATAAAACGTTGAAAATTTAATTAAAAATTGAAAAATTTACTGAAATGTTGTCTAGTTTGACAAAGCATAATTTAGAAGCTAGTGTGGTATAATGAAAAAATAACTATAAACCACAATACTGACTATTGGAACATTCCATTCTAGCTCTGCAGTTAACTTTCTGTATTATCTTGGGAAAATTATTATGCCTCTCTGAGTCCTATTTTTCTCCTCTAGAAGGAGATTAGATTATGATCCCTAAAGTCCTTTCCAGTTTTAAGACTTTAAAACTATGAACTTAGGATCATCATGAAACTTAGTTATAAGACATTATTATATGATACCCCAATTGCTATAAATAACAAGGATTCCATGATATTCCTGTCATCACCAAAGTGTATGAAACCAATAATGATATCTATTAAAAATATTGTCTAGCAGAAATTCCTTTTTTTGACATTGTGTTTTCCAATTTTATCATATTGGCTGGTGACTATTGTCTTAAGCTTTTGGGAAATCTGATCCACATCTGCATTTATCATGTATTGTTTTGGATTATACTTATCTGAACATCACCACCTACTCCCCTCCTCACTGAAAAGCTCCATGAAAGCAGGGGCTATATCCTAGCTTAACCATTTATTTTCTCTAGTTCCTAGCTCAGAGTCCCTAACAAGAGATTGCAATATGTTTGTTGAATTAAGTTACATAGCTTCTTTCAGCCTCAGTTTTTTTCAACTATAAAATGAAAGAGATGGACTAGGTGGTGTCTATAGTAGCTTCTAACTCCAAACCCTATACTCCTATCTTCCGAATTAAATTGAACTAAATTAAGGCTCTTCACATCAAAATGTTACTGAGTCTCAAAAAAGTAATAAAATTATGTTTGTGTGTACTCTTTAGTTTTCAAAATTATTTGTTGTCATTTTTAACACCATTTCATGGGCTGACAGCTTCCAACATTATCCTCTGTTAAATGAGGCCATTAGATTGAGAAAATATGTCTGTCATTGGTTATATAGTTATTTCCTCCCCTGTGGGTGGAGAATAGTCTACAGATCTCATTCAGAGGAATAAGGAGCATATAGTTAGCTTCATCTATCTGAATTACATATGTATACTCATCTTGTTAAACATTACAGCAGACAGACAATTAAAGGATTATAATTGCTTCTCCTCAGATAATGCTATATACTCAGTTTTGGTGAATTTTCATTAGGTCTCATACTATGGACTCCACTCATATGTTGGATCTCAAGAATGCCTCATAGCCAACTACTCCTTAGTTTCCAGGTAATGTTCCTGCCTTAGACCCCCAATTTGTTTTGCAAACACTCATATAAACTTTCTTCCCTGATACCTGTATCAGGATCAACTGACTTCTTACCACTGCAAACTTTCCCAACTCAACCAGCTCAGTACACTTTCATCATCTATAAAATGAAGACTTGGGCTAGCTGATCTGTAAGGTCCCCTTCCAGCTTTCAGTGGGACATTGATCTTGTTCTCTGCATCACTGCCCCATGGGAGAACTTGTCCCTGTTTTAACATGGAGAAGTCTCAGCAGCAGTGCTCAGTGGGGACAGAGGTACAACATAATCCAGAATGAAAACTATGGTAAGCTACCTATCATTAACAGATAGTAGCTGTTTCACAGAATTTAGTCACTGTAGATGTACAATTGAGATGTCTCAGGAATCCAGTGCTTATGTCACAACAACTTTGTTCAAGCCCCTATTTTTTTTTATATGAACCTCATTAGTACTTTTAACTAAAATAGAAACTTCACTTCACAGGAGTCTGCATATTGTTGACAAGAAGATTCTTTTTATACCTTTCTAGAAGAAAAGACTGAAAAAAATTAAGAGACAGTTAAGGTTCTTGGTAAGAACCTTATTGGAAAAGGAAGGTAGTCACTCAACTATACTTGAGAAATATTGGCTAGCATTGGTATCTAGGAATTCTAATTGGTCTGAGAAAAAGCCTCCAGTACATTTGGAGAGGGTCTTTGAAAGGTCCTGAGAATTGACACAGACAAGATGATAAGAGAGGGATGCTGCACTGATAGAGGGAAGTCTCTCATCAATACACTGAAATAGAGAAGTTACGGAGGGCAACTTCTGTCCAAGTTCCTTTTAACTCTTAATGACCCTTTTTAGATATTGTTAAACCTAAAAGCCATAAAATTATACTTTTAGAGTGTAAGAGATTCAGAGGTCATATAATTTAATTTCTTCATTTTACAGATAAGGAAACTGAGGCTCATGGAGTGCAACTGATCTGTTCCAGCTCATAGGGGAAGGATTTTAACCTTGGGGCTTGATTCCAAAGCCAGTGCTCTTTCTACTGTTCAGGGCTTTATGATCCTAAAGCCTTTCAGAGAGATTCTATAATTCATTATAGGACAGATAGAATCACAAGATAATTAAAATTTTAATTTAATTAATTTAAAATTTTAATTATCTTGTGATTCTATCTGTCCTATAATGATCTAACAGAGAGTTTTCAAGTAACTGAGTTCAAAAGTAGCATTTCTTGATCAAACTTGTGACATCTTTCATATACACCATGCTGATCCTCAGATGACATGAAATCCATTTCTGGGTGCACATGTAAAGCTTTTCTAAGTGGATAGAACCCCATAAGAACTTATGCTCCCCTAGAGTCACCTTTGGACATGATGAGGCTCTCAAATGGATGTTAATGGAAACTTCCATTTGCCTAGATCAATAGCCTGACAATTTCTGCCAAGTCACACAAGGGCTACAACATACCTTCAATAAGGATATGTAAACAACAGTACTGCTAAAGGTAAGTAATGAAGTATCTCTCTTTAATTCTATTTTTCAATGATCAGACAGGGAATAAGTAGACAAAAGATTGCTTATGAGTTTGTTGAGGCATGCTCAGTGTCTGTGTCTGTGGATTATTTATTTGGTTTTATTTTTAGGAAGAAAATGCTGAAAGGAACAGTGTCTATTAGAGCACATGAACAATTCCCATACAATGTGGGTGCTAGGTAACCATTAGGTGGCTGAGGGCTATCTTTGTAATACCAAAATGGGAGTATCAATAAATATAACATCACAGTTAATCTATGTGGTGCTTTCTCCTCATGTTATATTTATATGGGCATATTTGTATTTATTAACAACATAAAAAATATGTATAAATAAATTTATACATATAAACATACACATTATGCATATGTATATTTTACATTCTTGTTGTCTCCTATAATAGAATGTAAAATGACTGGGAATAGGGACTGTTTAATTCTTTCTATTTATAGTTCCAAAGCATAGTATCCTGACAGAAAGACAGAACTCTTGATTGATTTACATAGGTAAAATGGTGGGCAGCTAGGTGGTACAGCAGACAGACTATTGAGCCTGGAGACAAGAAGATCTGAGTTCAAATCTTACTAGCTATGTGACTCTGAGCAAGTCACTTAACCCATTTACTTCAGTTTCCTCATCTATAAAATGAGTTGGAGAAGGGGCAAACTACTTTATTAAGTGGAGTCATGAAGAGTCAAATGGGATCATGAAGAGTCAAATATGACTGAAATAACTGAACAAGATTGAAGGATAGATAGCCTTAGGATCAGGAAGCTCTGGGTTCAAGTTTTCCCTCAGGCCCATAGGTACTGTGTATTAGTCAACAAGTACCTTAACTTCTCTTTTTTCTTTTTTTTCAAGGCAATGGGGTTAAATGACTTGCCCAAGGTCATACAGCTAGGTAATTGTTAAGTGTCTGCAGTCATATTTGAACTCAGGTCCTCCTGACTCCAGGACTGGTGTTCTATTCACTGTGCCAACTAGCTGCCCCAACTTAACTTCTCTATGACCCAAAAAAAGTGCTTAAGTCTTTAAGTTATCAATTTACTAACCTGCAATTTGTATACCCCTCCAATGGGGTAAATGCAATATATAGTGTACATACATTTACATTTTTTCATTTATAGAAGATATTCTTCCCCCTTCCTGTACTCCCCCCACCCCAAAAAAAATTGTTTCCTAGACTAGTAGCACAGAATTATTTCCAGTTTGGTTCACCCTGAAGCTTTTAAGAGGCAATTGTTATAATTCCCTACACTTTACATTATGTAGTTTCATGGAAACATATGGTCCCATGTCTTTCTTTCTACTGAATACAACCAGGCATCAAAATCTGCCCTGCAGCTATGCAGGCACAAATTAAGCACAGGACTTTATTTTTATCAGAACAGCCAAGCCTGAAATAAAACTAAATTTAAGTGGGTTATCTACCCAAGCACCTCATTTGATAAAGAATGGCTTGAAGAGAACACAGGACTAGGGATTTTAAAAACCCCAGTGTTCAGTCTCTGACCCTATAGTCTTTATGCTCCTGGCCAACTCACATCACTTCTTTAATCCTCATCAAATATAGTAACACTCTGGCAGGTAAATTCCACTCTCCCCACTGCAGTAGAATCTAAGTTTCCTGAGAGCAGGAAATGCTTTCTTTTTTAATCTTGGTGTCCCCAGCACTTAGCACAGTGTCTTGTATACAGTAAATGCTTAATAAATGTTTGGTGAATTGAATTACATAAATGTAGGCAACTACTATTATTATTTTGGGTAGTTTAGCCTTTGCTTCTTTAGAAGATGCAGCATGGCTGAGAGTTAGGTATCAGCATCTCCAATAGCCTCTGTGTAGGTGTAGGTTGTTGTTGTTGAGTTGTTTCAGTCATATCTGACTCTTCATTTGGCTTCACTTGAGTGGTTTGCCATTTCCTTATCAAATGGCAAACAGAAGTTAAGTGACTTGCTCCAAGGTCACACAACTTGGAAGTATCTGATACTGGATTTTAATTCAGGTTTTCCTGACTGCAAGCCCCAGTGGTCTATCCACTGCACCATCTGGTTAGCAATATAGGTAGGATGCTTTAAATGTTGTCCTATGCAAAAGAGGAAGCAGGAATCATAAGATCATAGATTTAAAGCTGAAAAGATATTTAGGGGTCTTCTAAGTTTCAATTTCCTCCTTTTACAATGAAAACACCAGACAGAGGAGTAAGGTAAATTGCACAATGTTAAACAGGTAGGAAGAAACAAATAAGCATTTATTGAATATCTATTATATCCCATAGACTGTGCTAAGTCTTTCATAAATATTATCTCATTTGTTCCTCACAATAACCCTGTGAGATAAGTATTCTTATTATCCCCATGTAAAAGTTGAGGAAACTGAGGAAGACAGAAATAGACAAGAGATCAAATGACATGCCTAAGGACATTCTACCTGTAAGTGTTTGAGATTGGATTTGAATTCAGGTCTTCCTGAAGCCACATCTAGCACTCTATCTACTTTTTTAGTAGTAAAGTGCCAGAGATGGAGTCTGAACTCAAATTCTTTGACTTCAAATCTAGTCCCCTTTCCAATATAACATACAATCAAAAACTGAGCAACTCATTTAGAAAAACAATTACAAATCAACTGAGAAATTGTGTATTTATTTCCATTTGGAACCATTCTAGTCTCACCTAGAATCTAACTACTGAAAATTAAAAAATATCTTTGCAATTAAATTTATATTTTTCAACTTTGGATCCCTATTGTTTCCATGTGACATCAATAAGCTCTTAAACTGCTTCAAAGGTCAGTAATTATTCAATTATTGTGTGTTATCTTGGAAAGAATTCAACTCATTAATTTTCTATTACACTCAAAGCCTGGGTCATTAACTACATTGGGCTTTTATCTACTAGATACTTTTAGGACACAGACACTAAACTGTTGGTTTATCAGACCACTATTCTTTGAACTCCCATTCTTAATTATACCACAAAATTAAATGAAAGTAGACTTTTATTCCAGTACAAGAAAGACCCAGTCTGGGTGACTATGCTAATGGAAAACTGGCTGGGACTATAACAGGGTTAAGACAATGTGGGATAAAACTGAATTGACAAGAAGCATTCTTGGAGATCTCAATGACTATATAAAAGAGCTTGTGTTTGCCTAAAATTGTTCTGTAATCTCATTTATTGGTCACTAAATGAATAAAGCTCTTTTATGATTTATAATTAACTATTTGAGCATCAGCAAAGCCCCATTAGATGACAGTGTTGAAAAGGATTATGTTTGTCTGGGTTCCTAGCAAACATATCACACATCCCAATGCACTAAGCATGCTTTATAGATGAGTCAATCAATAGCAGAAACAGAAAGTGAGTGGCTGAGGTCCCAAGTCCCCCACCTAGCTCCAAAGATCATCCTCAAAGGTATGAAATTCCAACTATTGAGTATTATTGGGCTAAACCAAGAAAACAGGGACAAAGAGAAATAGCATCTTTCAGTTTACCAGATTAATTCAACAAGTCTACTCTTGTTTAAGGTGCTATGCTAGGCCCTGGTAATACAAAGACAAAAACAGAACAGTTCCTGCCCTCAAAGGGTTTATATTCTTTTGGCAGGAAAAAAAATGCATAAAGATAAATCAATATTTACTTAATGCAAAATGGAAAGTAAATAAAAGGTAATTGGGAGCTGAAGAGGAGAAGAAATTGGGAAAGCTAGTCCTATCAATCAGTTTGCCTTGCATCCAGGGCTATCTTCAGTCATCCTGATTCAGATCTTGCCACTGGTCCCAAATTGCTCCAGAGGAGAAAGTGAGTCTGGTGACTTAGCACAGCATCCCCTCACTCAAATCCAATTCATGTGATTGTCATGGCATCACCTTCCTGATGTCGTGGTCTTCACATCATCATCATCATCATCATCATCATCATCATCATCATCATCATCATCATCCCAATGAGTTTACTATGAGACCACTACAGAAATTGGGGCTTTCTTTAGGAGGTAGCACTTGATTTGATCCTTGAAGAAAACTAGGAGTTTTAAAAGGCAGACATGAGGACAAACAGCATCCCATGCATGAAGGACAGCCTGTCCAAAGGTATACAGGCAGGAGACAGATTGTTGAATTCTTAAGGCTGCAAGTAGGTCAGCTTGGCTGGGACCTAGAGCGTGCATAGGAGAATAATGTGAAAGCTGAAGAAATTTGCCAGATTGTGAAGGGCTATTTAAATGACAAAGATCTGAAGGTAAAAGAAATCAGACAGGTAAGTTTTGACTGGGAGAGAGATGAGCTCAGTAGTCATAAACCTGAACAAGGAGGATAAGGGATAGCAAAAGGCTTCTGAGGCAGAAATGACAGCACAACTTGGGCCAGCCACACCCAGAGCAGAAGCCCAGAAAGATGACCTGAATAGAAGCTTTAACTCCTTCACAGTTTTCACCTAGGGTCTTCCTTGTCATGACTTGGGCTTGATATTCCCTGTTGCCCCTTTCACATTATTTACTTTAGCTGATACCTGGTTTGACTATAAAGAGAGGAATGAATATGAAACTTAGGTAACCAAGGCAGTTCAAGGATGCATAATAGTGGATTGATTGGCCAGGAAAAAGGTGAATACTCAATAAAGAGCACATAGGACTCTATCAGACACTTTTTCTTTCAGATGTCAAGGTTTTGTGCTGAGGCTTCAGCCTTCTGGTTCATTCATTAACTGAGAGGAAGGATTTCAATGGGAGGTTAAATATCTGAACATTTTGCAGAGGTAGAAATTGTAGGCATATGGTCATTCCTGTTCCTAAATCACAATGAGACAAACTCACGAGCCAAAAAGGGGGAGGGCAGTGGTGGTGAAACATTATTTTATATAAGAAGACTTTGAAAGATTATATTAAATGAATTTTGTGTTTTGATTATTTCAGTAGATCATATATCCTGCCAAAATGCAGATAAGCAATCATTGAATTGAAAATTATGTATACATAAAAATGTTAGTCTGGAGAAGATTAAGGATTTCAGATTTAGAGGTAGGAAGAACCTCAGAAGAAGACAAACATCTTCATTTTACAGTTGAGAAAACTGAAGTTCAGGGAAATTAAAGAACTTGTCTGAGTCACATAGCTGAGAGCCTGTTTTCACACTCAACTTGGGTCTTCCACATCAGATCTTGTTGTGACCTTTTGTGAACTTGTGGACTGTTAAAGGGGTTTTCCTTGGCAAAGATGCTGGAATGGTTGTCATTTTCTTCTCCACTAGATTAAAGTAGACATAAATTAAGTGACTTGCCCAAGGTCACACAACTAGTAAGTGTCTGAGACTAGATTTGAACTCAGATCTTTCTAATTCCAGACCTAGTGCTCTATTCCCCAAGCCATCTAGCTGTCCCTATTGCATCAAATATCCCCCTTCTTCATTTAATTTGTAAATAGTATCTTTACCAACAAAATGAATGAAACTTGAGGTAATTATCTGCTAGATCAGGCAAAGCATATGACAATGTAGAAAATAATTTTTGTTTCATGGAACTTTTTTATGTTTTCTATGTTTTCATGTTTTTCTGTTTGTATGGAACAATAAGGTACAGTGGAAAATGCATTGAGCATTGAAGGCAGCCAACTTGAGTGTGAAGCTTACCTACACCTTGTGTTACTACTGAGAGAATCAGCCCCACTCTCTAGTGTAAAATGAAGGAACCTATATAGTTCCTTTTCAGCTTGAAGAATTCTTATTCTGTGAATGCACCAATCCACTGCTCCAGGGTCTGCTTTTGTCTCTTGATAGGGGGTTTAGCGCCCAGAATATATACATTATTGATATAGCTTAATAAATCCTTTCAGCAACCACTGGGAAGAGGGTTGCTAGCAGCAATTGTTCACAATAATTCAAGTGGTTGAATGTGATAAAAAAGAAACCTTCTTGGTTCTGAAAAATAAGAGGAGCTCTGGAAGGAGACAGTTACATTAGTGTAGATGATAATTTCATCACAGCCTACAAGATAATAATAATATGGAAATCAAGTTGATGAGTAATTTTGTATGTGACCTTAACAACCTTTGAACTGATGTGGAGTCCAATCTGTTACATGAACCAAATCTATTAAAAAATAGCAATAATAAAGCAACATAAGGAGACCTTCCAATCTTGGTCTAAAAATCAAACAATCAATATTTGTCATTTGTGTGAATTTTGCACTACAGATTAAAAAAGAATTAGAAACCCTATGACTTTATACTTGCTTTCAAAAGTTCCAAATTTAGCATTAAAAAACACACACACAGCTACAGTAGTAATTATTATCTCAGTAAACAGAGGCAAAATGGCTAATGTTTATTCATTCTAAAGATGTGTGTACTCTAGTCAACAAAGAGGAGGGCACTAGGATGAATGAATTTGCACTGCCCTGACAGTAGCTTTTGGTCATTTAAGACTGAAATGAATTTTACCACTAAATAATAGAATAATAATTGACATCTTTCTCTCTCTTTAGATGTATATATAAGTGTGTGTGTGTATATATATATATATTTATATATATTTCAAGTCTGCAAAAATGCTATATATATGTATATATATGTATATATATATATACATTATCTCATTTATTTTCAACAACCCTGTGAGTATTATTATCTCTATTTTACAAATGAGGAAACTGAGGCCTAGGGAGATTATGTGACTTGTTTATAGTTATACAGTTAGTAGATTACAAAGATACAATTTAAACCCAGATCTTCTTGACTCTAATATATAGACTTAGAGTCATAATTACTATTATTGGTAACACTAAGTGATATTTATAATTTAATAGACTATATAATAATTATATGATCTTTCTATGTTAGAAACTGTAATATCAATAATATAAATATTAGACAGTCAAGTAATAAGTAATTATTACTAGTATAAAGTCTAAGTTTAGCTTTTACTGGATCATACTTCCTCCACATTTATTCACTTATTAGACAAGGATTTATTAATCAGTTACTCTGAACCAAGCACTGTCTTCAAGGATCTAATGTCTCTACTAGGAGAAATAATAGGAAGTTGGTATAAACCATGGAATTATAGTTTTTTTCCTGGCTAGAAAAGACTTTACAAGTCACCCAAGCTGACTGTCATTTTAGAGAACAGGCAACTATCTGACATCTTACAAAGAGAGAATGACAGAGCAGGGACTTGATCCTATACCTCTTTTTTGCCCAATCCAGGACCCCTTTTTCCTGTATCCCATCACTATTAGGATTTAGGAAAACAAGACCTTTCTAGGAACACAATATGCTTATCCTCTCTAATCCTATAGTCTATTTAATAAACTGTCATTTAATAAATAAGAGGATGGTATTTAAGATGGAAAGTAATGGGAATGAGACTGTTGGCAAGAAGGTCTTCTGCCTAAGAATGTGAAAATTTAATTTCTGATGGCATTTGGAATCAGAACAATTAGGGACTAATAGCTGCCAATAACTACCTCTATGACCTTAGGTAAATCATTCAATCTTTCTAGGGCTTAGTTTTCTAAACTGTAACCAAAGTGATTGGACCAGTTAACTTCTGAGGTTCCTTTCAGCTTTAAATCTATGTTCCATTTTAAGACTATTCCTTTCTCTCTCTCTCTCTCTCTCTTTCTCTCTCTCTCTCTCTCTCTCTCTCTCTCTCTCTCTCTCTCAATAGTTAAGTTCTCGGTTCAGATTAATTCATCATCAATATAAGCATTTCCTGAGCACGTATTAAGAATATTCTGCTATGTGTTGGAGACCCAAAGGAATAAGATATGGAACTTGCACTCAAGGGGCTTACAGTTCAATTGGAGAAAGGGGATATGAGAATAAAAAGATAAGTAACACATAAGATAGTCTGACAGAGAGGCAAAAGAATAAGCATGCAGAATAAGACCTAAGTTTTTAGATATGGCAAATATGGAAATTTGTTTTCCTGGATTATTTGTATTTGGTACAAGGATTTTGTTGTTACTTTTTTTCTCAATGATGTTGGAGGAGAGAAAAGAGGTAGAAAAAAAAATGCTTGCAAAATGAAAAAAAATAATGCACAGTAGCCTATGATAGCTACACAGTGCTTTAGACAGAATTGCTATCAGTGATCAAGCAGGAAGAGATCATTAAAAACAGGAGTAGGTGAAAAAAGCTTGAAGGAAGTTATATACCTGAGGCTACTCAAGTGTGAACTGCTGGTGGTGACTAAGAGCTGCCCACATTTGAAACTTTAGGATTGTGGGTCCCCAGATTTACTATTATTAGCAAACACATGAAGTCCTCGATTCCAATTCTCTCATTTTATAAATGAGAAAACTAAGGTCCAGAAGGTTAAGTGCTTTCCTCCAGATGGCACAGGTAGTAAGGTCATTCAGAACAACCAGAAGGGCAGTGTTAATAATAACAATATCACAACAATAACAATAATGAGCATAATTATAGCTAATGTTTGAATAACACTTCAAGATTTTTTAACATATATGGGATTTCCCAGAAATCTGTGTGTAGCTTTAAACTTTGATAATTTTGGTTTTTTTCAAAAGGTAAATTCAGCAATTAGGCTCTGTAGATTAGAGACCACACCTGGGTCACTGGTGGCGACTCAGAATGACTCACATCTGTGGTGGAGATGGTCTGTCACCTTGACAGTCATCACATGCCTTTCCAAACTAGGTAGACTCATGTCTCAGCAGCTACTCCTAAGAAGAATCTCCCACTCACCTCCTTCCCCAGCAGCATGCCCTCTAAGTGACTGGGAACCTCAAAGAATTTGTGTGGGTGAGTAGAAGTCAGGGGAAATCAGCTGGTAATATTGTGATTATAAAAAAAAAGATTATAAAAAAAGACCATAGTTATTTTAACGATTTTTTTTAAAGATTATAAAATGTCATGTAAAACATATATCAGCATCCCAAATAGACAAGGTTATGAATAAAGGATTTTTGCTGATTTTTAAAAAGAAACATGCAGTATGAAATCCACATTAAAAACAATTAGATTTTAGTTGAAACTCAGATTGCTATTAGATATGAATATACTCATTGTCAAACTATGCCCCCTGAAACATGTGCCCAAATTCAAAGCTTGGTGTACAAATTAGTGCTTTTTTTAGGGTTGTTTTTGGTTTTGGGGGGGTTTTTGCAAGGCAACGGGGTTAAGTGGCTTGCCCAAGGCCACACAGCTAGATAATTATTAAGTGCCTGAGGCTGGATTTGAACTCAAGTACTCCTGACTCCAGGGCCGGTGCTCTATCCACTGCAATACCTCGCCACTCCTACACATTGGTTCTTAATTCTGGTTTTATCCTTTATAACTATTGATGGAATTGGAGCTTCCATTTTGGAGCTTCCATTCTAATTCCAAATTATAAAAAGATTATCAGTTATTTTTCTCAGCCTTATGCTTAGAGTCTTGATTTTTAAAAACATATATAAAATACAGGTGCATATCACTTAAGCAGGTCATATCAATTCAGTTCTCATTATGTGAGAGGGATCAGGAAGGGGATACAATAAGAAATTCTGGTGATACAAAAACAAAAGATATCATTTGAAATTTATTTTAAAATAACAAATCAATTCAACTCAGCAAGCAATTATTAACTGCCTATCAGGATTAGGGGTAAAGGGATGGATGATTGTACAGCAAAGGAAACTGAGGAGTATCAGATAGTTAAGAATCATAAGACAATAGCATGTTGGAGGAACAACCAAAATCAGCCCTGGGCTAACCTTTAAATGAAACACAGCTTGTTTTTGGTGTTCTCTTATCTCCCCTAGCAGAAGCCCTATTTCTTCTTGCTTCCTGGTGCTCCTGTCTTCCCTTCATCCCACTACCTGTCAACTTTTGTCCAACTCTTTGTGACCCCATTAAGGGTTTTCTTGGCAAAAATAATGGAATGGCTTACTATCCCCCCCCCCCCCCAGCTCAATTTATAAATAAGGAAATTAGGGCAAATAGGGTAAAGTGATTTGCTAATAATTATCTGAGGACAGATTTGAATTCTGGAAGATGAGTCTTTCTGACTCCAAATCTGGCATTCTATCCCCCTGAACCACCTACCTGCCCCTGCCTGTCAACTAATCCTACCTAAAATGTTAATTGGTAATTCAGTCATCAGATGTTAGTGAGGGCTTAAGATATTACCATTAACATAACTATATGCATTTTAAAAGTACATAGGGATTAGAACTGAAAGGATCATCTAATCCATCCTCATCCTTTTACCTTTGAGGAAACAGATGCAGATATGAAGTGACTTGTTCAAAGTTACATAGGTAGCAGAATCAAGATTCAGATCCAAACGCTTTGTTTCCATATATGATGTTTCTGCTATTACTTCATTACTACCCCTTTCTTAAAATCTGAATGGGCTTCAAGACTTAAAAGAATGAAGTAAAATGATAGAACTAGATTTGAAATGGAAACAGAGGCAGGAGTCTCTGCGTGGTGCTCCTCAAATAACATCACACATGCAAGCCACTTCCACATAAGGCCAGATTTAGTAAGGGCTGGAGTTAACAGAATGCTACCGCCTTCTGACTAGCAGCAACTTAAAATTTTACCCCCAACCTAAAGGTCTGGTGTGCCTGGATTGGTAGAGGAATATTTTATGTCACTGTTAACTTTGTCTGAACTAGGTGCTTCCCTTCCTCCATCCTTGCTGGGAGTGTGACATCTGGGCCTCTTCAATTGTTAGAAGGGTAAAATAGGAGAAATATGGTTTCAAACACTAATCAGGATCCAAATTACAGAACACTTAGGGGGTCCAGATCCTCACCTTGGAATCTACTCCAGAGCAGATGGAAAGCCAAGGCAGCCCCCCAGGATTTCATCGAGAATGCATTTCACATCACAAGCTCCCATGGGGAGCAGAGCATCACTTGGCAGACTTTCCTAGAGGTCTCCTGGAGAGCATGCACTCAAGTAGCAAATCCTATTTGGTTTATACTTTTGATGAAAAGATATCAAAATGTTTTACTAGGCCAGGCATGATCCCAATTCAGGAGTGGTTTGATTCATTTCACTTTGTCTCTCCTTTTGTTCTGTCTTCCTTTGAGGCTAAAAGAGATTTTGTCCTTGATCCAATATCACAAGGCCCATTAGCTATCAATTGGTATTTCACAGTGATGGAAAGGACTGCAATCATCCACATTTTATAAATGAGTAGATGGATAAACTGAAACTTGAATAGTAAAGTGATTGTCACCATCCTAGGCTCAGCAAGGGGACAATCATCCCCAGCTTCCTAATTCTAGCTTGATTTGTTGTTTACTGTGAAACAAATGGAAAAGAAGGAAAATACAGAGATGCCACATATAAATCTACATGCTAAAATGTTACAATTTAATGTGAATTCAGGAGAATCTGGCCCTAGAATGTAAGGTCCTCAAGGCTAGAATTATTTCATTTTTGCCTTCCTATCCTCAGGTCCCAACCTTGATCAGTTCTCTGACCTTCTTCCCCCCACCCCTCTGATTTCATCAGATCCAGATCCCTAGTGAGGGAATTCTCTCTAATAAGGCAAGCCAGCAACTACTCTACAATTTAGTTGTATAGATTTGTTTAGTAGTACTGAGAATTTAAGGGACTTGACCAGGATCACAAAGCCAGTATGTTGCAGAGATGAAATTGTAACTCAGGTTTGTCCAGACTTGAGGTCAGTATGACAAATCACACCTCACCTCAAATGTATTTATTTAGTTGTTGAATTAATAATAATTAGTAATAACAATGGTAGCTAGCATCTATTTCAGTAGTAATAGTAGTAATGGTAGTTAGTATCTATTTCGGTGCCAATTATGTGGCAGTCACCATGCTTAGTATTTTTTTTTCATTTTTTTGCAAGGTAAATGGGGTTAAGTGGCTTGCCCAAGGCCACACAGCTAGGTAATTATTAAGTGTCTGAGACCGTATTTGAACCCAGGTACTCCTGACTCCAAGGCCGGTGCTTTATCCACTACGCCACTACGCCACCCCACCATGCTTAGTATTTTACAAGTATTATCTCATTTCATTCTTAAAATAACCTTGAGATATAGATATTATCATTAATCCTATTTCACAGAGGCAAAAAAGAGATTAAGTGACTTACCCACGGTCACACAGATAGTAAATGTTTGAAAGCAGGTTTGAACTCAGGTCTTTCTGACTCCACACCCTATCCACATTCTATCCAATGTATCATCTAGCTATCAGAGAACCACAGTGTAAACTGAGCATGTAGTATATATGACGTGATCAGAAGCCTCCCCAAGCTTAGTTTCCTCATGTGTAAAATGAATGGAATCAACTAAATGAACTCCAAGGTCTCTTTCAGCTCAGAATTTGTGTTCCTATGATCCTAGATGGGAAAAAAAAAAAGGATGTCCAGTGTCCCTATGTGTCAGACTTGATATCAACTAACATCTATATGCATGTTCAGAGATAAAGTAGATTGGCAATATAAGGAATTGGCCTATAAGCTAAAACATGCTGTTCAGGCACACATATACTCTCAACCCAGAGAATCAGTACCTAGGAAAGACCCACTATTAAACAGAGTACAATGGGAAAACCAGAAAGAATTATCCAAGTGGGCAACGAGCAATAGAAACCTGTGGTGGGGGCAGGGAATTAGCTGACAATGATACTCAAGGAGAGGAGTGATAGGCGATAAATCTGACTGAAATCCAGTGTGATGTGTGGGAGGTTCACGGCACTTTGCTAATGGAAGTTTACACATATTAGCTGCCAAGAGTATCGTGAAACATCTCTGACATAATATATTCTATTTTGCAAGTTCTGAGTGGGCAAGAATTAATTTCTTCTGGATTTCTACACCACAATTTCTCCTTAAAAAAATATCCAAACACAGTCTCACTTCTCTAAGAAAGACTTTTTTCCACTCAGATTACTTGGTCACTTAAAGCTTTAATTAGGAGAATTTTCAACTCCTTTCTTGTCCTTACTCAATACAAAACCATTTCTCTTGGAAATAACTTTTGTTTGTTTTTCTGGGTTTTTTTAGATTTTTCAAGGCAATGGGGTTAAGTGGCTTGCCCAAGGCCACACAGCTAGGTAATTATTAAGTGTCTGAGGTCGGATTTGAACCCAGGTACTCCTGATTCCAAGGCCGGTGCTCTATCCACTACACTACCTAGCTTTCCCCTGGAAATAACTTTTGAAGGCAGTTTCCTTAGCACTTCTGAGAATACCATTTTATGATAAATGCTAGTGTCTAACAATTTTCATATTCTCTTATCTTTCTTTCATAAACATACAGACATACGTTTCTCCTCTCTTTCGTTTTTTTTTTCTACTTGATATCAATGGCTCTCTTTCTTGGTCTCTTGGTCTCTGTCTCTCTGTCTCTGTCTCTCTCTCTCTCTCTCTCTCTCTCTCTCACACACACACACACACACACACACACACACACACACACACACAACCATACATGTATCTCTACAAGTCTTCTCTTAAGGAGATGTGAGCAGTGTTCAATCAGACAAATTTCCAGATAAGATCATAAGATCAAGAGGACATAGAAGAAAGGAAATAATCATTTATTAAATTAAAGGGAGTTGTATGGAAGAATATAGGGA
The DNA here is from genome assembly GCF_037893015.1 of Macrotis lagotis. Lineage (NCBI taxonomy): Eukaryota > Metazoa > Chordata > Mammalia > Peramelemorphia > Peramelidae > Macrotis > Macrotis lagotis. Next base: position 256,765,163 of record NC_133666.1, read on the forward strand.
AAAGAAAATAAAGTAAAATTTTCCTGATCTTAAATTCAAATCCAAATCAAGCCCATTAATTACAACTACAGAACAAAAAGACTTTCTTCTTGTGTAGAAGAAGAAACTGTGAAATTAGAATGCTGGATTTTGAGTCACAGGTCTTTTTCCCATCCTGAATCTACCATATACTTACCCATGGGATCAATTCTTTGACCCTTGGTCATCTATAAAGTCAGTGATTTGGACTAAATGATCTCTAAAGTCTAGTTCATTTATAAATCATATTCAATCTAATAAAAATATTTTCAAAATAAACTTATTTGTATAATAAAAATTATTTCACAGAAATATTTCATTTTGATAGATGAAGAAACTGATACTCAGAGAAATGAAGTGATTTATCTATGACAAAAGCCCTCATTCTTCCCTTCTAATCACAACTTCTTATGTGACTAAAAGTCAGTCCTATTTCTTTCTGAGCACTTCTGATCATAGCACTAAATGGATCTATAGAACCACAGAGCTAGAGCTATGAGGGTCCTCAGAAGCCATTCATTCCAATCTCCTTTATTTCATAGATCAGAAAACTGAGGCCCAATCAAGTTAAGTGGCTCAGTCAAGGTCATACAGGTCTAGAGATACAAACTCTGTTTCTTTAACTCTTGATTCAGTACATTTTCCACTGTTGATAATATTAATCCCTAGTTTCCTTATAGAAATTTGTGGAATGAGTCTATTATATGAAAAGACTCTAAACCTCATTCTAGAAATTAGAAGCTGAAGTGTGATTTAGCCCAGCTTTTGGTCACTGTTGTCATTTTCAGGTAAGTCAGAAAAGGGAAATGGCAGTGTCACAACTCTCAGTCATGCTGGCAGGTTTCTCTTGGCTTAATTTCTGAACTTCAACACTGTACCATGAACCCTATGGGCATTCAAAGAATGTTAAGGGATAATGAATCTAGTATATTACAGTATTATGAATGAATCATACGATCTTGTTTGAATACATCCATGAGTTTTTTCCTTTCACTATTTCTAATAAAATTGTTATTTTTATTTATTTTAGTATGTACACTCACTGATTCTAGTAAATGATGTACTGAAGTAAATTATTTCTTGAGTCATGAAAAGGAAATGTCTCTAGTCAAAATATTAAAGGATTAGTATTTGAATTATAAGTTATTTAAATAGTATTTCATTATTTCCCTTTTTACCTTCTCTACAAAGACTTGTATTCATCATTCTCAACAAAAAACATCCATTAAAATCCTTCAAATTGTGATGTGGGGGATTCAAAGTGATGATTGTTGACTACATATGAAATGAAGTTTTCCAAAGAAGGATGACACTAGGCCACTGTATCACAAATGTGGGAGGGAAACATCCTTTCTCCCCAAATCACCCATTTTACAAAATGTCAGTGTACCTACAGGTATGAAGATATTACTTTCATCTGGTTCCTGTAAGTACTTAATTCTTATATGTAGATCCTATGGTAATGTCTCAAAAATATTTATAATTAGTGCCATTATTTTAATAGACATTTCCCAATTTAGCTCTCATAAAGATGGGACAAAATATTCAAATTAAGATCACAGATCTTAAGCTTATAGGATCACAGATCCTAGACAGATGAATAGATAAAGCATTTGTTAAACTCTGTGCAATGTGTTAAGTTCTGTTGCTATTGAGTCATTTTTCAATTTTATTTGACTCTTCGTGATTTTCTTGTAAAGATACTGGAATGGTTTGTCATTTCCTTCTCCAGCTCATTTTACAGATGAGTAAACAGGCAAACAGGGTTAAGTGACTTGTTTAGGGTCAGTTACATGACTAGAAATCTGACAGAGATCAAATTTGAACTCAGGTCTTCCTGAGTTCAGGTCAGCCTCATCCCTTAGGATGCAAATAAAAGCAAACAAGATAGTTGCTGCTCTAATGGAGCTTACAATCTAATGGAGAAAATCAGTACATAAAGGAGTATTAGAAAACTGTTAAAGGGAGGACAAGGAAGAATAGCAAATAATCAGGAAGTAGCATGAAAGCATTGTTTAAAAAAGGAATTAAAAAGTTCATCTAGGGGCGGCTAGGTGGTGCAGTGGATAAAGCACCGGCTCTGGAGTCAGGAGTACCTGGGTTCAAATCTGGTCTCAGACACTTAATAATTACCTAGCTGTGTGGCCTTGGCCAAGCCACTTAACCCCCATTTGCCTTGCAAAAAACCTAAAAAAAAAAGTTCACCTATCAGAACCAAAGGACTCAAGGACAGAGATCAAGGGTCTGCTGGAAAAGAGATGAGGATGAGAATGACTACTGGAAACTGCTCGGAAGGAGCTATTGCTCCTGTTAGCCAACAAGATTAAGACAAAAGCTCAGCTGAAGTTAGGGGGTCATAGCCCAGAGTCTAAATTTCCTGTGGGAGGGGAATGAAGATTATGACTTGTGGTGTCATTCACTCCCTTTGCTTAATAAAGGAGGAAACTGAGGTCCTGGGAGTTTTTGTGTAATATTACACATAAATTAGGTGGCAGAGGTGGCATTTGAATCCAGGTCTTCTGATTCTACAGTCAGTTCTCTTTAGTTGGCACCAAGCTACTTATCTATATAACACTTTTCTCATGAGCCATCCTAAATTACATGTTAAAGACCACAGGAGAGGTAATTGAGCCTAGAGGAAAAGTCCTCAGATTTGAGTCAGGAAATTCACATATATAGCAGTATGGATACTACTAACTACATAACTGGGAATGTCACAAAATTGAGCTAGGCCTCAGTTTTTTCAATTGTAAAATGAAGGTCTTGAACCAAGCTTATTTTAATTGAAGGATTGTGACCAATATTTAAAGAGGAAAACTTCAACACCTATTTTCAGTTTAAGATTTGAAGAACTAAATGATAAAGAAAAATAACCTGAGAACTCTCCCAGAGATCTGAATCTAAGATAAGTCTCAGACTCCATAGACAGATTTTCTCATTTTGTAGCTGAAGTAGCTAAGGCCCAAGGAAGTTAAGTTACTTGTCCAAGGTCATTCAGAGGTAGTAATCACTAGAAGCAGAATGGTTAAGTCCTGTCCTCTGACTCCAGAGATATTATTTTTTTGGCTCTATTATACTGCTTCTTAACTTGAAAATGTCAGATTTTACATGAATTTTATTGCATGAAAATCAGTTTCTATTTTGAAGATTAAAATAACCTATCTAGATTCAAAGTATTAAGTTAGAAGCTTCTGCAGTTTTTCAATATGCTCAATGTGCTAGTAACAGATAGTGATGAGTCAATAGGGGTGTAATAAGTATCATATTTTTGTTCATTTGTAGGACCAAATTTAAATGAAATGTCTTTGGAAGTTCTTAAATGTTCAGACTTAATGACTCAGGGGACAGAGCACTGGGTCTGGAATCAGCAAGACCTGAGTTCAAATGTGACCTCAGGCACATCCTAGCTGTGTGCTCCTGGGCAGGTCTTTTCCTCTATTAGCTTTAATCCACTAGATAAGGAAATGGCAGATCATTCAGTATCTTTGCCAAGGAAATTCCATGGATAATATGATCTATGGGATCATGAAGAGTTGGACAGGACTGAACAGCTGAGCAACAACACAACAAATCCCCTACTACTTATTTGCCAGGCACTAAGATAGACCCTGGAGATCTAGAAACAAAAATGACAGAGCTCCTGGACTCCAGAAGTTTCCATTCCATGTATTTAACCCCCCAAAAGACAATCAAGCAAAGGGATAGAGCTCTGGACTCAGATCCTAGTAGACCAGGGTTTAATACCTTCCCTCAGGATACTAAGTAGTCAAGTGGCCCCTGGAGGAAGGTATTCAATGTTTATGGTCCCAGGACATAGACATCGCTTCCTAAATCACCTATCCAAGTTGGTAGAGGGAGTTCCCTACTCTAATAAATCAAGATTTCATTTGACAGACACTAAAATTAAAATGTTTTCATTTTCTGAGCATCTCCTACATGACAAAGCAGGTGGGGAGCACTCTGGAGTTAAACCTTTCTTTAGTCAGTTACACAATCTGCTATGAGGATATAATCCAGCCCAATGCAATTCAAACCAATTCAAGAAATATTTACTAACCACTAACATGCTCCAGGGATTGTTAGGGCATAAAAAGACAGATGAAAAGCATACCCAGCCCTTAAAGAGAACACAGTCACAAAAACCCACCACTGTGCTTCGAGGTTAGTACTTGGTTTAATTCCCTGACCTTCCTTCTTTCTTTGTTTCATGTTCTTCCCAGGGAGGGGAACAGTCTACCCCCATCACTGCCATCCTACCAGTGCCAAGGAGAGAATATAGCTCTCCAAAATATCAGTCAATCTGTTGGAAGGCATCTGATCGCCAAGACAAATGTAGCATATGCTATTTTCTCCACTTTTCTTCTAGTTAAGTGCATTCTGGACTAAACTTCATATATATATATATATATACATATATGTATATATATATATATATATGCATACTCTATGTAATATTTGTATATTACATTTACTATGTTACAGCATACCTTTAAGCATCTATAATGGAGTGCTGTGGTAGGCGCAAAGATACACTGAGGAGATGAAGTTTAAAGCACACATGGGTTGTAAATGTATTAGATAAGTAAAGTTCCAAGGAAGAAGATTCTTATTAAATGAGGGACCAAAACACTTGACATTAAAATGTGCTGAAAGATCAGTGCTATTAGGCATGAAGCTACTGTTCTAAATGGCTCATGAATACTTAGTCCAGACTGATTAAAACAGTTTTTTTATTAAGATATCTTAATGGCACAGCTCTCAAGGTAGGAGAGGGGTGAGGAATCCCAGAAATGGAAGGTCTTTTATATACTTTGAAAAGTTTGTTCCTGCCCCTTCATGCCAATCATTAGTTGGGGTCACAATCTAATTGATACAATGGTCAATATAATAATGAGCAAGAACAGCTACCTCCTTGAGCATGTGCAAAGAAGTTCCAAGACCCTTAATTTAGAACTAGGTGCAGCACACCTGGCCTAATCTCAGTTTTTGATCAGATTGAGGCTACTTTGTCCATGGGCAACAATATAGGCAGACCACATTCTTTGTAACATAAACTGACAATTCACTCTTCATATTCCTGTGAAACCCAAACACCTCCATATTCCTCACAGCTACTAAACTGATATAAATAATTTGTCAGAGGCAGGATTTGAATTGAAGTCTCCTGGATTCCAAGGTCAACCCTGTATCCACTGTTCCACACAACCTCTTAATGCACAGGTATTAGTCTATATTCTAGCTGTCTGTGGGTCACAGTCTCTTAATATATTATAAGCTCCAAGTGGGATGGCCACCATGTTTTATGAAATCCTCAAAGACTATTACGGACTAGAATCTTAGGTTGAACCTAAGAATATGAAATCTAACAGAAATAAATGTGCAAAGTATTTCACTAGTATTTACTATATCAACTTCACAAGTGTAAGATGATAGAGGCAATTAGGTAACAGTTTCTATGTTTTACTGGACTCAATGTGGATTAGTGATATGATATCATAATTCAAATGTTAGCTAAATTTTAGATTTTGTTAAGAGGGGCAGTGTCCAAAAATAAAAGAAATAACAGTCCTTCTGTATTCTGCTCTTATTTACATCAGAGTAATGTGTTCTATTCTGGGTACTGAATTTAAAGGAGGATTTATTTGTCTATTGTTTTAAAGAGAATTAATGACATCATATGATGTCTTGACCTGATCATGAATTGGATTTAAATGAGGTTATCATTGGCACAAATTCATCAGTCTCACTCTCTTTTCCAGAGTAATCAAAGTCCAGTAGCTACACAAAAGTCAGAATGACTGATGATGGGCGAGAACAAAGTAGATAACCCTGGTATCTTTAAACCAAGTCTAAACACTCCAAGCACCTGCTTCAACCATCTTCTTAGTTATTGGAACAAATTGTTCTCATCTGCTTATTGCATTGGGAAAAAATCTCATTTGCTCATTGCTTGGGAAAAATCTTTACATGTCTGGAGTAGTCATTATTCTAACACATTGAAGGTTCTGAGGTCTGTTCATTACCTCCAACTACAGTTTTATTGGGGTGTGGCTGCTGTAGACACCAAAGGTGTCTAAAGGTAATAAATAGCCTTGAAAAAGGCTCAGCAGTCCTTCCATGAGAAGTGTTAGTTCTCCCTGAACACCCATACATCTACCTATTAAGATGGTCTTAATCCCTTTCCCTCCCTCAGAAAAGAGACAAGTATTGCAAATTTTAGCCTGCCACTGTAATAATATAATTATGCAGATGCATTGGGACATGTGGGAACATAAGCTACCAAAATGTTTACATTCCAGATAGCACCTAAGAACAACCTTATACTTATAAAATGTCTTCTCTTTAATCTACCAAGTGATAACCCCACATAAAAGATCAACATTAAAGTACTGCCTGAGTATCTTCATCTGAGTTACAATAAGGGAATTTGTAGCAGATAACTTTTTTGTGAGACTAAAACCTTTGAACTTTTTTTTCAGATTTTTTTTTGACTAGGTCAAAGAGGTCATTCTTTGCCTCATTTCTTTCTTAATCACTGAATGGCTGTTGGCTCAGTCAAATTGAGAGCTGCTAAAGTCAAGGTTTCCTACTAAATTCAGGGCCATCTCCAATGTTCCTGATTCATATCTGGCCACTGAACCCAGATGACTCCAGATGAGAAAATGAGGCTGGTGACTTTGAATAGTTCTCCTTCAATTAAATCCAATTTATTTGTATACCCTGGCATCACCCCCCTGATATCATAGCTCTCTTCAAGAATGAAGGACAAACACCACCCCCACCAAAAATAACAATCACTTTGGACTCTCCTTGCACATATAAATTTGCCAAATAAAAGGCATTTTTGTTGGTTTCCTGACTTATAAATCTAATATAAATCTTCTTTCAGTTGGAAAGGTTTTAGTATGTTTCAATAACAACAAACAAAATACCTAAAAAGCAGATAGCAATGTTAGTGGGTTCACAGAATTATAGATTTAGAATTAATAGAGCCTTTAAAAGTTGTCTATTCCAATTTGATCATTTCATGGTTGAAGAAATTGAGGCCTAGAAAGGTCAAGTGTTTTGTCTAAAGCCACACAGGTCTTAAGTAACTGTGCTAAGATCTGAACCAGTTCCTTTGACTTTGAATATAGTGTTCTTTCCAGTACACCATAGTCAACTTTCACAAATGAAAAGTTAGTACTGTGAAGTTTTTAAAAATATTTATGCTTTCTTTCCTAAAAATATGTTTACAAAGTTCATTTTGTTTCCTCTATGCTTTACAAATTACAGTTCATTGTTATAGTAAGCCTTTTTTATTTTGTTTTAAGAAAACTACTGTTGATAAATTCCAGCAAAAGCTTCTAGAAAAAAAATTTTTTAAAATAACAAAACTTGTAACTGTGGTTGCTCTGTTTATTATGAGATTTAAATCAATGACAATCTTAAGTCATATGTAAGAGCTTTTCAAATTTGACAGTAACTCATTTTTTCCTAAGCATTCAGACAATTGTTTTCTCTGCCTACTATATGCTCTCTTTCTTTTTTGAGGTATAATCAGAATACCACCACATCCCCCAAATCATGAAAGTCATGTGTTTTTTAAGGCACATATCCAAGACTCTCTCTTAAAGAAAGCCTGCATTGATATACTCTGGTATCTCTTAACATTTTGTTTGGGATAAAGTAAAGCACTTAATAAATATTCTGTTTGTCTGCATATTATCTAGCTCTATATACATATATATACACATATACACATACATTCACATACATATATATTTGTATATATGGAATTTAAAGTAGTATATGTGATATATATTTGTGTCTGTACATATATATGTACACACACACAGAGACAGATAGATATATATATGGTATGGGGTGTGTGTGTGTGTGTGTGTGTGTGTGTGTGTGTGTGTGTGTGTGTGTATCCAAAAGGAAAAGCCCATTCATTGAGAAAGTAGAAACTAGGGAACAAATCTGAAAAATATTTTTAGCTCCTTAAGCTAAGCCTTTCTTGTAATCCAGTTTTATTATCAAGGGAACAGATTCTCTAAAACTATCTAATATATTAACTAATGGTACAGCCAATTTGGAACTTTATTCTTTTTTTATTTAATTTTATTTTATTTAAGGCAAAGGGGTTAAGTGACTTGCCCAAAGTCACACAGCTAGGCAATTATTTAGTGTCTGAGACCAGATTTGAACTCAGGTCCTCCTGACTTCAGGGCTGGTGCTCTATCCACTGCACCACCTAGCTACCCCAACTTGGAACTTTAGACATAATGTGCTTATATGAAATGTGTAGTTGACTGTCCTTCAAACTAAGGTTCACGTCTTCTGGCTTTGGTTAGAAAGTCCAGAAACAGTAGTAGTAGCTTCAGAGGATTTTAGAACTGGAGAGATAAATAGTCTTAGGAAAGTGCCAATTACTATTGCTTGGAATGAGAGGATTACTGTAGCATCATGCTTGCATTCTTATAAGTACTGTTATTGCTTCTTATTTAGCTTTGAGTTCACAATAATGACAGCTAGCATTTATATAGTATCTTGTTTGTAAAACACTTTATATGTGTTATCTCATTTGATCCTCACAACAACTCTGTGAGGTAGGTGCTTTTATTATTTCCATACTATGATTGAAAATATCAAGACTGACAGAATTTAAGTGACTTGCCCAGATTCACATAGCTAGAGTCTGAGGTAGGCTTTGAATTCAGGTCTTCCAGACTCTATACTACCTTGTCTCAAAATCTTTTTTTGTCATACTGGATAGTTAGTTATTCCTCAGCCTAGATCTACATAATTTGACTTCCTTTTTCATTTACACTGCTGCATACTTGTCACTACTTAGTTTATCTTTCTTTGGATTATTTCTTCACTGGAAAGTTTGATAAAATATTAATTAAAATCATGATCTTAAATCCACATCTAGAAGGCTGTGTTGAACTGTTCACAGCTATCTCTCTGCTCACAATATATATATACATACACACACACACACACACACAATATATATTTATACAATATATATACACAATATATATGGCTACATATTAAAGGAGATGAATATATAACATGATTAATAATCTTTTTTTAACATAAACAAATGTGGGGGATGGAACCAAGATGGCTGCAGGAGAACAGCCTCTCTTACGTGCCCTCTCCAATATTTAAAAAACCTTAAAATTATGACTCTAACTAAATTTTCGAGAGACAGAAACCACAGAAAGATCCAGTGAGACAGTTCTTCAGCCCAAGATAACCTGGAAAATAGTGGGAAGTTCTATTCCATGGGATTAGAGGAATGGCACTGAGCTGGAGGGAAGGAGCTTCATCCTCCCAGGAACAGAGCCAGGGCACCTGGGAGTACCAGCTTGCAAGCGCGAAACCTGGGTCTTCATTGTGACTGCTGCGCAGCCCAGATCCCAAGAAACTGAAGCAGGCCCATGGAGCCGTCCAGCAGGAGCCTCCAGGCAGCTGTGCCCAGAGTGCTCAGCCCAAGGAAGGTAAGGGAGTGGAGAGAGACTGCCAAGGTCTGTCCTCTGTACTTGGAACAGAACTCTGAGGCTGTGACCATATTCAGACCCTGGTCGAAGTCTAAGCCCCCACAGAGCAGGGACACCCCCTCCTCACAACCTCCGGGGCAGAGGGGTAAGCTTGTGGTCATTCACAGACCAGAAAAGCAGTCAGAGCCTCACACACAGAGTTCTTTGTGTGTGTGTGGGGGCATGTCCCAATAAAACTCAGAATCTCAGGAAGCACTCCAAAATCAGGCACAGGATGTGGAAATGAGTAAACTGGGGAAAAAAAGGAACCTGACCATAAACAATTACTTTGGACCCATGGAGGATCAAAATATTCAATCTGAAGACGAGAAAGTTCAAGCTTCTGCCCCTAAAGACTCCAAGAAATATAGAAGTTGGGCTCAGGCTATGACAGAGCTCAAAAAAGATTTTGAAAATCAAGTAAGAGAGATAGAAGAAAAATTGGGAAAGGAAATGAGAGAGAGAGATGCAAGAAAAACATAAAAATGAAGTTAGCCACTTAGTCAAGGAGATCCAAAAAAAAATGCTGAAGAAAATAACATGTTAAAAACCAGCTTAGGTAAAATAGATGAAACAGTTCAAAAAGATATGGAGGAGAAGAATGATTTTAAAAAGCAGAATTGGCCAGATGGAAAAGGAGATAAGAAAGCTCTCTGAGGAAAACAAATTCTTCAGATGTAGAATGGAGCTAAAGGAAACTGATGACTTTGCAAGAAATCAAGACATAATACTTCAACACTAAAAGAATGAAACATTAGAAGAAAACACAAAATATGTCATTAAAAAAAATTGATCTGGAAAACAGATCCAGGGAAGATAATTTAAAAATTATTGGGGTACTTGAAAGTCATGATCAGGAAAAAGAGCCTTGACCTCATTTTTAAAGAATTTCTAAAGGAAAATTGCCCTGATATACTAGAAGCAGAGGGAAAAATAGAAACTGAAAGAATCCACTGATCTTCCCCAGAAAGAGATAAAAAAAAACCCAACAACAACGACCCCCAGGTTCCATAACTCCCAAGTCAAAGAGAAAATATTACAAGCAGCCAGGAGGACACAATTCAAATATTGTGGAGCTGCAGTCAGGATCACACAGGACTTAGCAGCAACTATATTAAGGACTTGTAGGGCTTGTAATATAATATTCTGGAAGGCAAAAGAGCTTGGGATGCAACTGAGAATCACCCATCCAGCAAAACTGAACATCCTCTTCCAAGGGAAATGATGGACTTTCAATGAAACAGAGTAATTTCAAATGTTCCTGTTGAAATGACCAGAGATGAACAGAAAGTTTGACCTTCAAGTACAGGACTCAGGTGAAGTGTGGAGAAGAAGGGTAAATTATGAGGGACTTAATGAGGCACAGGAGAGAGCTGAATTTGAAGGCATAATATTGAATTTATGATAGACCATTGCATCGAGGGAACTTATAATAACATTGTTCCAAGAACCCATTCAACGAGGAACACAATTTTTAAATAAATTATTTATTTATTTTGAATTTTATAATTTTCCCCCTAATCTTTCTTCCATCTCCCCATCCCACTCAGAAGGCAGTCTGTTAGTCTTTACATTATTTCCATGGTATACATTCATCTAAGTTGAATGTGATAAGAAATCAGAGAAGAACACAATTTGCTAATTTTCCCAGATCAATTAAAAAAACCTCTGAAAACAATTCCTTTTAATCCAACTTGCTAAACAGCTGGGTATCTAGCAAATGTGAGATCTGAATCATATTTGCTCAGTCAATTGAGCCATCAAGGGCTGAAAAAATGACCTTCTTAGGATCAAGATTTATACTGATTACTTCTCTTTCATCTACCATGAATATATACATATATTCATTCACATATGTATTTTACACAAATACACATATGTAATATATATGTATATAATAACTGTATATGTATATATTTTGCACATATTTGGTTAAGAACACTTTGAAGGAATTTCTAAAACTTTAATCATTTTTATAGTGGTAAAAAAATTTTTTCTTAAAACTGGAAATCATTTTTATGGTAATTTCCTTTATCAGTTGCTCATCATTTCCTCCAAGGCATTCTTTATAAAATGAAATGTTCCTTTCTTGATGTCAGAACAAAGATGAATTATTTCTGAACACTTGAGTAAAATTCATTCATTTATTTTTTTAGTGCTGAGATGTTAAAAAATGCATTATCTCACTTGAAACACTGTCTTTCAAACTATTTTTATCATTGCATAACTCAAAATACTAAAACTATAAGCTTAAATTTTCCAATATACAAAAAAATTTTCCAATATACAAAAGAAAATATTACAATTTGAAGGTATTTCTATGCTCTATGAGAAGTGTTAGGTTTATTCTTCTACCTATATTACCACAAATTCACCAAGTAACATCCTTTGACAATATTCACAACAGAAACTCAAGAGAAGAAAGATTCTCAAATCTCTTGCTACTACTGTCTCTTACCCTAAAAGACTTTGTCTTCAATGTTCCTTTTATTATTTCCCCAGGGAAATAAGCAGATCTCCTAGGAACTGGTGAGAATACTGCAAAAACAGTTCTTGGGATGAGTTCTCTAGTCAACCATATATATCTCTTGGTTCCTTATGGCATGATTAAGAGCATTTGTAAGACTAGTACATTCAAATTTGTACTTTTTTCTCTTTAAATCATAGAAGTGAATTGTGGTATATGTATGTCATGAAACACTATAATTCAGGGAAGTCTGGAAAAATTTGCATGAACTGATGCTGAGCAAGATAAACAGAACCAGAAAAACATTGTACACCCTAACAGCAACATGGGGGTGATGATCAACCTTGATGGACTTGCTCATCCCTTCAGTGCAACAACCATGGCCAATTTTGGGTTATCTGCAATGGAGAATACCATCTGTATCCAGAGAAAGAATTATGGATTTTGAACAAAGACCAAAGACTATTACCGTCAAATTAGGGGGAAAAAGTTATATTATTTTGTAATTTTACTATCTCATACTTTACTTTTCTTCCTTAAGGATATGATTTCTCTGTCATCAAATTCAACTGAGATCAATGTATAACATGGAATCAATGTAAAGACTAACAGAATGCCTTCTGTGGGGGGTGGGGGAAGGAAGCAAGAATAGGGGAAAAATTGTAAAACTCAAAATAAATAAAACAAAAAAATCAAATAAGACCAATAAATTTAAAAAAATCATGGAGGTGAAGGGCCATGATTATAGAGATGCATCCAAGTCAGGAAAGGGCTAACCAGGCCACAATAGGCAAGAAAGGATGAATGTTAATCTGCTCCAGGGAAGGGAATAATGAAATCACAGATCCATCTAAGTAAAATGTTGGATTCTTACTGATTTATTTACACTTTCTTACCTATACTTCCAACACCACATATTTCTGAGGGATCTGTGTTTTACAATCATTAAAAAAAAAACCTAACCATATCATATAAAGTCTGAATCTATAACCTTAGCCATTAAAATTTCTTACAAACTACAGAATTAGCCATTTCCAAGTGGGAAGAGAAACTAATTAAACACATAAAAGAAAAGGAAAACTCCTAGCATTTAATGGTGTCAAAAAAATGTAACAAATGCCACAGAAGAAAAGAAAATCCTTTTGTTTTATGTCCCCTTTCTCTATCTGAAGTTTGGGTACCTTCCTTCCTTCCTTCCTTCCTTCCTTCCTTCCTTCCTTCCTTCCTTCCTTCCTTCCTTCCTCCCTCCTTTCCCCATTCCCTCCCTCCTTCCTTCCTTCCTTCCCTTCTTCCATCATATATAGATCTGATCCTGATGACTGAACCTGGCATCACCTCAGAGCTGTCCTTCCTAATTACTTGTTCACTTTATAATTCTCTTTGTAAAATTAATGGAACAATACATTCAATCCCATTAATATAATACAATTTACTTAGTCATTTTCTATTAAGCTGTTTCCAAATTTTTACTATTACAAATAGAGCATTTGATTTGTCTGACTTGGTCATCATTTCTGTTTTTATGATGTTTAGGGCTTAAAGTTCTAGTATGGAATTAATGTGCTGAAAGGTATAATCAGTTTTGTGATTTTTGCTTCATATTCTCATGTTGCTCTACAAAGTGTTTTTTAATAACCTGAAATTCAACCACCAAGTAACAATTTCCCCCATAATTTTGCCAGCATTAGATTTTTATCTTTGTGTTTTTGCCTATTCTTTGTGATTCTAGTAAGAAAGTGCAAGATGATCTCTTGTTTGCCTTGATGTGAAGTTTTCTGATTATTAGAGAATTTATTCAGCTTTTAATGAAGTTATTAACCATTTATGTTACTGTTTTGGTAGGTTCACCCTGGGAACATAAAGTTAATTCATATACGTATATTTACCTACATTCACATATATGTGTGTGTATATATATATATATATATATATATATATATATATATATATTCCTTAGAGTCTGTATGTTAGACCTTTATCAGATTTATTTCAGTATTTTTCTTTTAATCTTTTTAGTCATATAAAATCCTTTTGTCTTTAAAAAATCATACCAGTTGATTTTACCTCTAATACTTTCTTCTAATTTTTTTATTAAAAAGTCCCTCTTTTCCAAAGATGAGTTAATCATTTCATTATTTTTCTAATTCAATAAAATAAACAGTTTTCATTAAAATTTATTGTGTCATATAGTATGATATATGGAAACAAACCTATTTGGGGTATGGGGAGTAGAAATATGTAGCTATACAGTTTTTGCAGCAGTTTTTGCAGCCAAATAGTGACTCCTCTTTTCAGTTGTTTTTTAAATATAATGGGTATTAAATATAATGAATATTCAAAATACAAAATAAACCCTTCAAGATTAGGGACTATTTTATTTTTGTTTTTTATATCTTCAATACATAGCAAAGTGCTTTGTACACAGGGCTCTCTATTTTGTTGATCTACTTTTCTAATATTTTTTAACACAGAATGGTTCCCCCCCATTATTGTTTTTTCTTGACATTTGACATTGCTTACTACTCATCACTAGTTTTCTTTTATCTTTTATCCAAATGAATGCTATCATTTTACCTAATTCCATGAGGTTTTTTGGTTGGTGCTGCATTAAATCTATATGATAAGGGAATATTATTTTTTTTTAATTTGTGTTAACAGATTAAAAGTTTGTTTTTATGTACAGGCTCAAGAGGATTCTTAAAGTAAAAAATGGATAGAAAAGTCAGTCTTGACATAAGAAGGACATGGATTCAGGTTCTACTTCTGACAAAATGATGGCTATAGGACTTTGTTGGACAAGTCTCTCAAATTCTCAGCACCCTAAGCAATTCCTAAGGCATAACTCACACAGAAGCTCCTTACGCCAATGGAATCAGAGTCTACCCATAAACACAAGATGTTTTGCTTTACATGTTTTGAAGGTTTAGGCTGGTCAGTTTGATTAATTCTGCCTCCTCACCATTTCTTGTGTCCCTCCCTTTCTCTTCACATAACTGCCAAATGGAAACTCCCCAAACACAGGTCTATCCACATCATTTCCATACTCAAAAATTCTCACTGGTTCCCTATTATTCATAAGAAAAAATAGAAACACATTAACCTGCATCTAAGACTTTCCTGCCTTACTACCCTCCTTCACCAACCTTGTGGTCCTGTCAAACTGTCTAGGAGCTAGTCTCTGAACTTCATACTCAATCTTTTGTCTCTGATCATTCCTAAAATCACTCCCTTCTAATCTCTACATCTTAGAATCCTTAACTTCAAGATAGGAATGAAGGGGTAATAATATCTTTCAGACCTCACACTATTTTATAGAGCAACAATCATCAAAACTATTTTGTACTGCTTTAAAAATAGAAAAGAAGACCAATGGAATAGAGCAGATGTGAAAGATTTAGAAATAATTGAACTCAATAATCTAGAGTTAGATAAACCCCTAAACATACCAGAAAATTATTGATTATTTGTTAAGAATTGATCTGGAAAACCAAAAGAACAAAAGAAGTTGGTCAGAAATTAGGCTTAGACCTCTATGTTATAGTATATGCCACAATAAATCCAAAGTGGACATGTGACTTGAATACTAACAATTATACTATTAAAAATGAGAAGAAAACCATATCACATACCTTTCATAGCTATATGAACACAAACATGAATTGGAGGAAAAAGCAAAAGATACAATATCTAATTTCACTTATATGAAATTAAAAAGCTTTTTCATAATTAAAATTAATATATATCCAGGATAAAGGAGGAAAGTCAATTAGGGAAAAAAACTTTTTTCAAATATCTATGATAAAAGTTTGATATCCAAGAGACAGCAAGAGATGTAGACAAATAAACAGATAAGGGCAAAAGTCATTCCCCAGTAGAGAAGTAGTTAAGTATATACATGAACACTTCTCAAAAGAAATGGAAACTAAGAAAGAATGCTCCAAATCAAAATAAATGCAAATCATAACAACTCTAAACTTTCACTCCAAACATAGAAAATTGGTGAAAAGATGAGAATAGTCAATGTTGGGGGGAATCGTGGAAAGACAAGCTCTCTAATGCACTAATGGTAGAGCTATGAATTGGTACTCACATAAACATATATCTATTTATTCATATTTATATGTATGGCTAACATATATGTGTATGTTTATATAGGTATACACCCACATATGTGTCTGTAAAGGTGCAGCTAGATGGATCAACAGACAAAAGAGCATGGGGCCTGGAGTCAGAAAGACTCATCTGTCTGAGTTCAAATCTGGCCTCAGATATTTATTAGCTGTGTGACCTGGGCAACTCACTTTAACCCTGTTTTCTCATCTGTAAAATGAACTAGGGAAAAGAAATGGGAAACCTTCTCATAATCTTTGCCAAGGAAACCCCAAATGGAGTCACAAAAAGTCAGATGCAATTGAACAACAAAAATATACATGTGTGTATATATATATATATATACACATATATGCATTTGCGTGTGTGTGTATGTAAAATGTATCTATATGAAAGAAGTTACTAATAAAAACAAAGTACAAAAAACCATTTACAAATAGTGCTTTTTTGTAGTAACAAAAATTGGAAAAAAAGTAGCAGATGTTCATTTATTGGGGGATGGCAGAATCAATTGCAGTAAATAAATATAAGGGAATATTATTGTGCTGTAAGAAATAATGAACGTGATGAATATAGAGAAGTGTAGGAAAATTTACATTATTTGAAGTAATGTGAAGTAATCAGAGTTTAAAAAAGTATACTCAATTATTACAATAATATAAAAGGAAATAACAATCACAAAACAATCTAAATTAAATGACAGGAAATTCTGAGAATGAAGCTCAATCCCAAAGAATAGAAATGAGAAGGTATCTCATGCCTCCCTTACTCCATCCTCATCCTCTTTTCTGAAGATTTGGGAGGAATCCATGTGTAAAGAACATTACAAATAGCATACAATTTTTTTAACGTATCATTGACTTTAAAGAATTTTTTTTATTCTTCCTTTTTTATTTTTTTCTATATAGAATAGCTTTTGAGAGAGGGAAGAGGAGGAGATATAGAGGGAAATGTAGGTGACAGAAAAATAAAAGATGTTAATAAAACCTACTTTTACAAATTTCCTAAATCCACTTCCTCCCAGAAGCTTTGTGGGTACTGCCTCCTCAGTTTTCCTTATCCCACACTTATAATGGCAGGAAATCTTTTGTTCGGCCTTAATATCCTTAACACTTTAATGTCTTGTACATAATAGGCACATCAAAAGTGTTTGCTAAATTGAATTAAAGAAAGGCAGAGATCATGTCTTAAATATCTTTTTATCCTCTCAGTACTAGCAGAATACATTATAGAAGGTACAGGTTTATTGAAAATTTGTTGAATGATGAAAATAGTGCTAGAAAGGGAACATTTGGAAATGTATTCACCAAACTGTACCTTTGGAATCTATTTCACTTCATTGTTTTGATGATGAAATGAGACAACATGTATGCAAAACACCTTTCAAGCTTTAAAATGCTCAATAAATGTCATATACCATTATTATTCAATAGAAATATGGAAATTTGGACAGACAGGTTAAGTGAGAATCTCTAGTCTCAGTCTTTTTGGACAGACTGAATTTGTTGTTAGTTTTTCAGATATTAGCTCTGCATAACTGTCTAGGTGGCTGCCTGTGGAAAAGGGGGTCAACAATGTAATCCATTAACATTTTAAATATTGATGGCTTTACAAAAATCACTTTACTAAATGCACTCTCTGATGTCTCTTGTGGCATGGGGGTGATCTTAGGTTCTCAAAGGCTATTTGGGGGGGGCAAATCTCAGCTACATGTAACCAAACTGAAATAATTTAAAGAACTGTCCAGGTGATGAACCTAGTTTCTCTTCAGTTCAGGTCCTGAAAGTTCTTCTGTCCCTCCCTGTCCTGGTAGCTTCATTCTCTTTGTGATCTCATTATAATTTACCTGCTGTTTTCATTATTAAACACTTAAGTTCCCCCAGGGAGTTCATAGTGAGTTGATCCATTCCCATTCCAATGTGTTAACCAAACATCTCTCTTTCCAAACAACATTAAAATATGTTCCAAAGACATATTGTCTTCCCTCCATGAAATCAGAGCCAACACCTGCAACAAGGAGATCAGTCTAAAGATCCTACAAATTGTGGCAAATTATAGACAGAATCTTTGAAAAGATTTTGTAATCTTGGGCAGATGCTTCACTGTCATATCCTTAGGTGAAATATCTGTGATGACAGATTGAAAGTTGCCATGAAACAATTCTTCTTCAGGCTTCCTTTGTTCCTTAAAAGAAAGTGGTATCCATTGATTCAAGCAGTAAGAGCTCTCATTGTGTAGAAGGTCCGTTCATAGTCAGAGTTTCAAATTTTAAAGCTATCCTATGCTATTAATGGAATTTAAACTGCATTTAACAATTATTCAATCAATAAGTTTTTATCAACCATCTAACTATTCTAGGTATTATGCCAGACACTGGAGATACAAAGACAAAAAAGAAAACATCGGTGTCCACAGGTTTTACATTCATTGAAGAGAAACATGTACACACATAAGGACATACAAAAATATGCAAATTTAAGATAATTTGGGGAAGCAGTCATGGTGAAAGGAGTCAGAAATGTCTTCAAGAACACTTATACTGAGCTCAATGATAGAGCTTTGAAGGAAACCTTTGAATAAGATGATCTTTTCTAAATCTTTCATTTTAAAGATGAAGAATCTAAATCCTAGAGGGATGAAAGGATTTTCCCAGAGTTGCTCACTTAGCAAATACTAGGACTGAGATTTGTCCCCAAGTCCTGTGTTGCCAAATCCACTACTCATTCCAGTACACCCAACTAATGGAAGAAAGCAATTAAGATGGATTTAGGAGTCCTAAGTTATTTGCTACAGACATATCCTTTGCTATTAATTAATTCAACTCAATTCAGTTCAACTCAATAATGAAAGAGGATTATACTGTCTTACTTCCATGGAACTTATCAGCTATTTGGGAAAATGATACACATAGGCCTGTATGATATATGTCATTATACCCTGGGGAAACATTCCCACTGACCTTTACCTTGAGGCAAACTCACACTCTATGAATGCCTATGATAATTCATATGCAATTTTACCAGGATAAGAGCAGCTGTACCCCCCACCCCCCCACCCTCAGATGCCTCAGCTCTGGCATGACTGACTAAAGTCCTTCCTGCTCTTCCTACACTGTTTCAACAGTCAATTTCTTCCACAGAACTCTCAATGGGCATAGAGGTCTGGAACTGAAGAGGGCAGGATGCCTGGATCTTATACCCACTTCCCTACTTCACCAGATACCAAGGAGAAGAGTCAGTGATGGAGCCTGGACCCTGGATGAGGCCTTGGGTCTGTAGAGAATAGCCTGGCCTGTGGAGCCAGAGAGAATGGCTATCTTAGGAAGGCGATGGGGAGGCAGGTACTATATGATATGGATCTGGTTGCAGAAAGTGTGAATATTCACTGCTAAATAGAGCACCTGAGAGCTTGGCTCAGAACATTATCAGAATGCATAGGATTAAGAATAAAGTGGAGTATTTAAAAAAACCCAGCTCCACACATTATGTGAGAAAAAGCACAATTTAATAAGATGTGTTCAGAGAAATAGCTTTATATATTTTTTCATTCTATAAGAAAAGTACTAAATAGTGAATACATGTAAAAGAATGACATATATACAATTTAATGACTCTAAAAGGTGAAGTTCATTCATAAAGTATTAACAATATGATTATGAAATGATTTTTGTTGGCAACCTTTGTATAAGATATGTCTGTTTAGTTAGATCATATATTTTATGTGTTCTATATAAAAGTATATGGAATCGTTTTGTAAAGTCAAAAAGATATTTACTGAAGAAAGTAAAAATGCAAAGACCAAGCAAACGGGGAAAAAGTCATAAATCAAAACTCTAATGGTAAGAGATTTGGTCTTACACTGGAGACAAATTTAGGCTTGTGGGATTTAGAGCTGGAAGGAATCTAAGATATTATATAGTCACCATGAATATTTATCATAGTTACTCTGATACTTGAGTAAATTTAATCTGATGGGAGAAACTTAGGGAAAGGAAAAAAATAGAGACCCTGCTTAATATTTTCAAAATTATAGTATTTATTCCATATATGCCAGTGTAATGACACAAGATAGTTACAAGTGAATGTTTGAGGAGCTTTGGGCTATAACTTCAAAAATATCTCAGGTACTAGAATTCTTGGAGGAAAAGATAGATGGTTACTTGGTGGGATACTGTAGAGGGAATACATGGTTTGTATTAGAAGCCCCCTGAGGAACTTTCAGCTGAGATACTCTGTGTTTTTCTGAGACAGAGAATGAAAAAGAAACATTTTTCACACATATTACCAGCAATATCTACCTGAATTATATCCATTTCTCTGTCACTGAATAAAATGAATAAACACTGGCCATGTTAACAATTTCAGGAGATATCTTAATCCCTCACATGTGGAGAGCAAAAATCATACTTCATTTATCTGGTGCTCATTTTTCTGGGAACCTTGGTCATGTGGTATATAAATGAAACTAAGAAATTGACCCCAAAGCAACATCTAAGTAAGTATCCAAAATAAGGATAACAAAGGTAATAAAACTTTTTTAAAAAGTATTTACTTCTCTAATTTCTTTGTATCTACCCATTATTTTTTTATTCATTCACTCTATCATTCATGTATGTATGTATGTATGCATGCATGTATGTATGTATGTATATCATTAGATTTTCCTCATCCACACTAGAACTATAAGGGTTATTCATAAGTATGATATAAATACATATTGGCCTGTTTCATTTCCAACCTGCTCCATTTGCTCCCTTTTAGCAAACTGGTCCCCCCAATCCTTCCCAAGGGTTTACTCTATTGGTGTATGTAAATAGTGTAGACATTCCTGATATCTATAGTATGAGGGATTATACCATGCTTGGAACTTAATTCAAAGCAAAGTTTCTCAAGTTCTCACTCAGTCCATTTTCCCCCTCAATCTAGATAGCTTGGCCTTCTGGTTTCCTTGCTAATAGTAGTTTAGAGGAGTCTCTGTATGGAGAGATATAAGTTATATAAGGTGTGTGTGTGTGTGTGTGTGTGTGTGTGTGTGTGTGTCTGTGTGTGTGTGTCTGTGTGTATGATAGAGAGATTTCAGAGACTTGCATGTCAGTATATTGACATCACTAACTAAAATTAACAGATGACAACAAAATGATGGAGGAGACAGAAAAATCTATTAAAAAATAGACCCAAGAGGGGCAGCTAGGTGGAGTAGTAGGTAGCACTGGCACTGGAATCAGGATGGACTTGAGTTCAAATGTGACCTCAAACACTTAATAATTACTGAACTATGTGACCTTGGGCAAGTCACTTAACCCCATTGCCTTAAATAAAATTAGAAAAAAACAGACACAAGAACTATAAAGTATAGCAATCCAAATCCCTAAATTAAATTTTTTTCCTTTTTTTAAGGGAGCAAAAAAATAATTTTGCACAACTTTCCAGTCCCAAAGATCATCTACATTACTATATAAAACCATATTTGGTCTTCATGATACTGAACCATCAAAAAAGTTAAATTTTCACAGAATCACAGTCTTAGAGTTGGAAGGAGCTTCACCATCATCTAATTTAATATTTTATCCTTGCCAGAATTGCTTCTACAACAGTTAGTTTCACTAGACACACACACACACATTATCTCTCTCTCTCTCTCTCTCTCTCTCTCTCTCTCTCTCTCTCTCTCTCTCTCTCTCTTTCTCTCTCTCTTTCTCCCTTTCTCCCCCCCCCCCCCCATTTCCTTCAACAGTTTCATTTCTCTTTTTTGGCTTCTTTTGCTGGTTCAGGATCTTTGTCTTGCCCTCTAACTACAAGTATTCCCCCAGGTTCTCTTTTTCATTGTCTTCTCTTTCTACACTCTATCCCTGGTGAGCTCATCAGCTCCCCCTGAGCTCAGTTATCACCTTTATGCAGATAACTCCCAAATCTATACATCCAGACCTCTTTCTCCTGAATTTCAGTCCCTTATCTCTAGTTGCAGACAGGCATCTCTACCTAGTTGTCAAAACTAGACTCTTCAACTTACCTCAACCTCCTCCCACCTGCCTCTCCTTTCAACTTACCCGTTTCCATTGATGGCACCTTATAATTCCCCAGTCTCTTAGGCTCAACCCTCAGAGTCATCTTTGGCTCTTCCTTCTCCTTTACCTCCTGTTCCCATAACTTGCCAAGTCCTGTCACTTGTATTCCTACAATTATTACAGCACATCAGTTCTTTTTCCTACCATAAACTGCTATCATATTATCGATTCAGGCTTTTAAAATCTCTCATCTAATGATGACATTTTACTGTACTGTACTGTGCCTTGTTGTGTTCTATTGTGTTGTTTTGTTGTATTTTGTTGCATTTCATTGTGCTGCTTGTGCCTGTGGTAGCCTCAACTCTTATCCCCATTTCTTATCTGTTCCCTCTTCAATATATCACTCAAATTTCCAAAATAATTTTCTTAATGCACACATCACTCTCTGACTCAAAAACTATTCACAGCTCCTTATTTTCTAGAGTAAAAGATATAAACTAAAAGAGAATGTCACAACTGCTAGGTCTGTTACAAATGAATAATTCTGAAGAGCTGGTGCTGCTCTAATTAGAATCATTGAAGCTTCCCTAGAGTACAACTAGAGTTTATCTGGAGTCTGGATTAATTGAATATTAAAAAGTAAATGCTTATTTAGGCGTGTGTGTGTGTGTGTGTGTGTGTGTGTGTGTGTGTGTAAACAGAAGAGCTGGCTAGATGACCACAGTCACAAGCTCAGGGTCAAAAGAACAGTTAAAACTGGGCCTAAATGCAGCTAGGTGATGAAGTGGATAAAACATAGGGTCTGGAGGACCTGAGTTCAAATGTGACTTCACACACTTGATAAATACCAAGCTATGTGACCTTGAGTAAGTCACTTAACCTCATTGCCTTGTAAAAATAAAAAAATGGACCCAGCACCTCTAGTCATTTGCAAATTACTGTCTATACAATTTTAGCAAGACGCTGCTAAGTAATGTAAACAATGAAATACCAAATTAAATGATCATCCTTTAATTCCTCCATTGAATCTAATTTAGAAAAAGTTGAATTGTGCATTTTCAATATTCAGTATTAAGACTGACAACATGACTCACAGTTGCACACCTTCCAGACCAATTGTCTCCACAGTAGATCCAACCCAGGTAACGGTGTTAAGATATAAGAGGGCTCAATTTTTTGATGAAAGGGTAAATGCTGCCACTATTTCACTAAATTTAAAATAACACAGGTATCCTAAATTCACAGGGTCATAGATGAAGAACTGAAAGAGGTCTTAGAGGTCATCCAGTTCAATTTCCTCATTTTACATCTGAGGAAACAGAGGCCCAGAGAGATTAAAAGACTTGCTCAAGGTCACATAAGTGTTAGTGGCAGAATTGAAATTTCAGTTTGGTTCCTTTGACCTTAATTTTATCACTCTTTCTGCTACACTACTGTATATTTAATGAGTGTTACAATGGTAAAGAAAAGAAAATTCAAGTCTTCAAGACTGGATCATTTTATGCAATGAAAAAATTTTAAACTTTAATATATTTCTGAGTAGGTCATTTTATTATAACCAAATTTCAAAAGGTTAAAATTTGTGTCATTTGGCAAGTTATAACTAAATCAAGAAAAAGATATAGTATACATATACATATAAAATAGATGTAAATGGATAGGCCCTCTCTTAATTATGAAATCTCAGTCAGGTTGCATAGATAGAGCATGGGACTTAAAGTCAGGAAAATATGAATTTGAATCCAGCTTCAGACAGTTACTAGCTCTGTGACTTTGGACAAGTCACTTAATTGTTATCTGCCTCAGTATCCTCATATGTAAAGTGGGAATAATGATAATAATACAAGCATCTACTTCCTAGGTTGTTGTGAGGCTAGAATGACATAAAATTTGTAAAGTGCTGTGAATAACAGGACATAGTTCCAGGTCACAGTCTGTGCTTAATAAATGCTGGGGAAAAAGAAAAAAGAAAAACCAGTTGCACACATATCCTCTCCTTTCACTTCATTTGTGAGTATTCAGGCTGCTCTTCTTGATTTTCCCTTTTCCTCTTCTGTCCACCTTGTTCTGGATAGTATCCAAGTTGCCCAACATGAGCTGGTGAATAGTGAGAGTGAACAAACATAACGACCATTGTGACTTCTGTAACACCTTCTTTCTTCCCCCTATGAGAATTCCTTCATGTGTTCTCTTTTTTAGTGTCTTTCACTAAATCATTTAGAGGTCAGTTAACTCTGCCAGATGCAGATGAGTAGGCAATCTCTTTCCCAGACATTAGGGACTACATATTTCTAAGGTAGGGAGAAAGATATTTTTATGGAAATTTGGGTACAATGAAATATAGCCTAACAGCTCTGAAAGAGATGAACTGCTTCTGGTTTCTAGATTTAGGATCTAAAAACCAGAGAATTCATAAGATTTTAGGATTTGAGAGGACTTTAAAAACAATTTATTCTAATTCCTTGATTTTAATATAAAGAAATTGAAGTCCAAAGAGGTTCAGTGATTTTAGTATAATCATACAGGTAGAAAAGTGGTAGGATTTGAAGATGAATGCAAAATCTTTTGACTATACTCTTACCAATATACTAAATGTGGACAATAAATATATTTGTGTTGAAGAAGCATTTGAATTTATTCACATATAGAATGGAATAATTCTGTTGTTAAGTCATTTCAGAGATGGGAGTTTTCTTGGCAAAGATGTTGGAGGGGTTTGCTTATTCTCTTCTCCAACACATGAGGAAACTGAGGCAAATAGAGTTGTGACTTTCCCAGGGTCACATATGGAATAAGTGTCTAGGAATGGATTTGAACTCAGAAAGATGAGTCTTCTCTTAACTGCTTAATTAATCCCGTACAATAACCAATTGTCTAGAATGTGTAGAATAATGAATCAAAAACCACTCTGAATATAATTTGTGAGTTAAAAATTTTCATCCTCTGAAAACAGAAGTTAGACTTCAGTAAACCAAAAACAAAAAATATGAATAATCTAAGAACAGTGGTTCTGTGTAGTAGTTTGAGACTCTGGTTCTTTCTGTGCCCTGTGAATAGGAGAGATGTTAGTTTACTAACAAAGCTCCAACATGCAAGTTGATGGGACCATTTATTCACACTCAAAATTCATAGAGTAAGGAAATATCATTCTTATATTCTATTCATGATGAAAATATTCCACTGTGTTCTTTCTGGGTATATTTCTTTCACACAGAAGACATAATAGCCTTCCCTGACTTTTCTCTGTATTCTTTCCTGCTATAACCTTCCTCTCACAGAAGAGAAAATGATCCTATTCCTTTAAATGTTGTATTTCTGGATCTGTGGGATATGGTTAGAAGTGCCCTCAGCCTTTCTCCCTCCTGATACATACCCATTTTGTGAAGTAAGGGTGAGCTCCAAACATCCTTGGCTTCACAGAAGTGATCCAAATATACTTCCCAGAGCACATGGAAACACTTCTACCTTTAGCTAAGCACTTCTCTAACCATGAACAGCAGGATTTTCATTCACAGGTTATAATCAAAACAATGGCACAGCACCTATGAGAATCCTTTCTTGCCACACTAAATAAACATATTGATCTTCTCTGAGTAGAGAATGTTTATTAGTTCAATTCTAGCTTTGGATTCTGGCTAGCTTAAATTCTGTGACTCAGGTTTCTAAGTGGTTCTATATGTATTAAAAAACCCTATACCACATTTCCTTGGATCCCAGATCTCATTGAAGTAGGTAGTCTCTTCAACACTGTAGACTGTAATCATCAATATTTTCCCATACTGTGTAATTCTTGTCCACAGCCATGGGCTCTGATTCATAGCTATGTGAAAATTCAGAATACAGCAATGTGAAATAATGGAAAAAAACTTCCTCAAATGGGAGTCAAAAAGTTTGATCACTATCTCAGGGACAGTTCTACCTAGATGTCCCATAGGTATCTCAAATTCAACATACCTAAAATTGAACTTACTATCATTTCCCCTAAATATAATAATTATCCTAACTTGCCTTTTTCTATTGAAGCCCAAGAGCCTTCCTTAAACCCTTTTAAGTGCATATCTCAATGGCTGGCATACAGCAGGCAATAAATGCTAGTTGATTGATTCCATTTCATGTCTTTTGACTTAACCAGTTCTAATTCTACCCCCACAATGTTTTCCTCTTTCTCCTCATCCCATCTCATTCTATTGAATTTCATTCCATTTCCTTCTGTTTCCTTCTATTCATATTTACTGAATAATCTATTAATTAGCAAAACCTACCCTTTAAAAGCCAATTCTTTCAATGGCATCTCTTTGGTTTGACTAAGAAAGTGAGGGTGGTAGTGCTAAGAAGAAAGGGTATACAGGGAAGTTTATCATAGAATTATATAATATGTATGAATATATACATATATATGCATATGAATATATATATATGGATGTATATATAGGAGATCACCTCATAGAACACAAAATCCTAATAAGAAATACAGTCAAGTCATCCCCAAGAGACAGGTAATCTACCCTTATTGAAAAGGCAAGAAAAGAGATGTTTCTGGAGGAGAGTATATATATCAAATGAAGGATGCTACAATGAAGCACAGTTCAACCTATCAAATAATTCATGAGACACTAATGGCTGTAACTGATTCTGATTCTCTAGTAAAACTTCATAAAAGACATTCTTGTGCTCTGTAAATGGCAAGCTAAGAAAAAAAATCCTCAGCTCTCTCTTCCATATCTCCCCCTTCAAAGCAAGGGCTATGTGTCCAGTATTTTAGCCAATGAAAAGGAAAAGGGATGATTAACAGGGGCTATCTCTTAAGTCTCTCTTGCTCTTATTGTTGCTTAATCACTTCTGCTTTTTCTACTTGATTAAATGATTATACATCTTTAGAGGGTATAGCTAAACTTCTACCAAGTTCACAAGGTATAACTAAAATAAAGAAGTGTCCTCATACGGTTTTATGAAGATCTTAAGATTACTGAAGATATTTTGGAAATAGCCCTTGGAATGGCATTATCAGAACAAAGGCCTCTGTAATCTGCTGATCAGTGTCTTTTGGACTCTTAAACCTACATGTGGGTACCCGAGCTAGGCAATGTGGTAAGGTGGAATATGTGTGCAGTGCCTAGGGAATCAGAGCACATGGGGTAAAACTCTCTCTCTCTTAGTGTTTCTTAGTGAAGTTTGATAAGTTATTTAATCTCTCAGTCTTATTTTCTACATTAAGATGAGGAGTTTATATTAAATAAAGTCTCCAAGTCTCTTCTTTTTTCTATCTAAAGTCCATGAGGCATATAAAGGGCTCCATATAGAATTACAGTTGTAGAATTTAACTGAAGCTCTTCAAACATGTTCTATTTCTCAGATGCTGTTTTCCCCTCTCACCTTCTTCTTGCTCACCTCCAATGTATACACACTGCTTATGGTGAGAAATAAATTATCACTTAAAAGTCAAAACAACAGAACAGTCCTAGAAATGGTTAGACTGACTGTCAACTTAATTGTGTCTTATTCTCACCTATCTCAATCTTTCTGTCTTTAGGCTTTATTTGTGGGCATAAAACCTCATAGTTAAACCAGATTGTGCCCTTGTTCATTTTACCCCAAATGAGTCAACCTAGTGTAATGAGACTTTGGAACACAATATATGTTTATATTTTAAGTATAAGCTTCTCTTTATTTCTTCTTGGGTTTTTCTTATGTCTAAATAAGATGAAGAAATACTTTGTTCTTTAATAGGAGGACAAATGGGAATTTGCAGGCTAAGAAGATAACAGCAATGCAAATAGGGAACTAAAAAATGGAAATGTAAATGACCTACTTATTAGGAATCATCACTTGGGGAAGGGAAATTAATTTTTCACACAGTTTACAGACTACCCCCCCCGCCTCCCAGCTCTCTGTATAGATCATTATAAAAAAAAAAAGGAGGCTTAAATGGAATATGTTTCTGTCAAAGAGTCAGTTTGGAATGATTCATCATCCATATTAACAAGACAGAGAAAACCAAAACCTAGTGCCTGAAGCCTCAGGTACAGAGGATTTTTAAGGCTTTCCAAGATATAAGAAACAGCATCCCCTTGCACTTCACTCCCATCCCAGATAATCCAAGCCCTGAAAGCTGGAGATTCCAGAAAAGAGGAAAATTAGTGATGGTGGATTTGATCATTGTTACTGTAAGCAACTCAGAAAAAGCAAGAGAACTTCAGTCAGGTATATCTGGTGGGAATGTGCAATAATATATTGGGGGAAGAATCTGTGCAAGGGAATTGTAATATAATTGAAGCATGACATGATAAGAAACTGGAGGGAGTTTAGTGGCAAAAGGAAGAGAAAAGAAGGCATAGATATGAAATGTTCTGAATTCATAAGCCACCAGTGCCTGTGGTTGATACTGGTTCCAGAGGAGAGGCTTTCTTATTCTTTGTTAATTGCAGGAAAAGCATTCCCAGATCTCTCTTTTCCTATCCTCTTTTCCCATAAAAATAAGGAATATTTTAAGTGATGAGGGCCTGAAATAAGGTGAGTAGAGAGGAGACGTATGGAGAGAAGCTGTGGAGGTGGATTGGACACCAATCAACTGATTGGTTAAAGGGGATGAAGAAAGAGTGAAGAATTGCAAATGAATCTGAAGCTGAAAATTGAGTGAGACAAAGAATAATGGAATCTCCAATAGAAATAAGAAAATCAGGAAAAATGTAGGTTCCAGGTAAAAGATGAATTTTGTTTTCTCTATAGCTTGGCATAGTGCTAGCATATAACTAAATGCTTATTGCTTTGATTGGGGAATCTATAGGATTTGTTAACTTATTAGATTTGGGAGTCAAAGGAGAGGGAGCAATCATAGATGACGGATAAACAGGAGAATAGGGATGTCAAATATTCCATTTTTCTATCACTCACACACACACACACACACACACACACACAGACAAGAGACAAAGAGAGACAGAAAGAGAGATAGAGACAAAGAGAGAGAGAGAGAGAGAGAGAGAGAGAGAGAGAACACAGTCATAAAGTCAATTTATTTATTGATTACCTTATTGTACTTTCAAAATGGTGGCAAGTATATTAGTCTTAGAAATCAAGAACCTTGGGGTCAAGTTATATTTCAGATGATGATGTTTGTCCTTCCTTCTCAAAAAAACTAAGACATCAATGGAGGTTATGATGTGACAAGGCCATATGATACAAGCTCCCTGAGGACAAAAGTTCTTTAATTTTTTTCTTTGTGTTTCCAGGAGCTAGCCCAGCACCTAATATATAACTGGAGACTAATATAGCTTACTGATTGTTGAATGAACTGAAGTTTCCAAAACACTTTCCTCAAGGTGACCTTGACATGTCAGCAGTACATTCCAAGTGCTGTTCTGTAAACATAGGATTAGATTTATTTTTCTGAGGTTTCTAGAAGAAAATTATGATCAAGGAATGGCAGTCACTGAAAGGCAGACTGAAGTTCCACATAAAGAAAAATTTCCCCAATAATCAGAGATGTCCAAACATGAAATAGGAAAGGTGAAGTGACTTGTCCATTGTTATAGCATAGACAAGTGTCAGAATCAAGATCTAAACTCAGATCTTTCTGAATCTAGGCCAAGCTCTATCCTCAGTTCCTTGACTGTAAAATGTGGTAACAATAAATGGACTACATACTTCCCAAAGCTGTTATGAAGAAAGGACCTTGTAAACATTATGAAAACATGAATTGTTATTTTCATGACTTTGACTTTATTGCTTGACCAGATATTCTTATTTGCTACATCAACAAACTATTGATAGGCATAGGCAACCTCTTCATTAATATGAACCTATTGCCTCAAATATCTATAAGAACATCTATGTGGGTTTGTGTGTTTATGCATATTCTTGTGAGAAGGGCCTGTGCAAGAAAATACACTTTCTAAATACTAGTGATGATAACTAGGGTTTGGGGTCACATATTTTACACAAAAATGAAACAAATGGTATAGCAGAACAAATGCTTCTGCAGAGTTAGACTTTATTGTATTATAGTAAAATCCAACTAGACTTTCCAAAAAAGCATGGCAGGACAGGATTCAAGATTCAGAATTAAATGATTCCTTATCTATTCATTAGTATAAATGTCAATAATGTTTTCATAGTTTAATACCTTGAACATTTTTGTTGTTATTCAGTAATTTTGTTCATGTCCAGCTCTTTATTACCCCATTTGATACTGGAATGATGTACCATTTCCTTGTTCAGTGGATTGGGGTAAACACAGGCAATGGGCTTATATAGCTAGTGACCATTTGAGACTGAATTTGAATTCAGGTCTTCCTGATTCCAGACCCAGTGCTCTATCCACTGAGCTATATAGCTGCTTCTACATATCAACTTAGAAACCAACAAATTAATATTATTTTACTTTTTATTTTTTATTTAACTTTTTAAAAAAATGTCCCCATTTTAGTCTGGTTCAGGCTTTAGGGGATAGTTTTACATACTGAATGTTTTTGATACCTCTGGGTCAACAGCACTGAAAAGATCAAATGACTTGCCTAGAGTCACATATGTAGTATGAATAAGAGGCAGAACTTGAACTCAGGTCTTCCTGGTTCCAAGGTCAACTCTATGAAAGTCTTCCTGTTTTCAAATAATAATAATATTAATATCTCAAAGAGTAATGGAGACTTCAGGAGTCATTTAGTTATCTAGCCTACATTATAAATAAGGAAATTATAACCTAGGGAGATTAAATGTGTTAGTCATTAAGACAGTAAGAATCAAAAGTGGGATTTGAATCTGTATTTAATGATGAAAGAGCTCTTTCCACTGTAACAGACATTTATGTAACCAAGGTCTGGCAACAAACCTTCATTACAATTATATAGCACTTTGAGAATACAAATGTAAACTCACTCATTTTATAAGGTTTTATATTTTATAAGATTATTATACTTTTATAAGGTTAATATATTCATTATAATTAAAAACTGCATAGACTTTTAGAAAAAACAGTGTAAACTCCTTGAGAACAAGGGATGTTTCATTTTTTCTCTATCTTCAAGAGTTAACACAGTGCCTAGCTAAATCATCTTATTGATTGTTGACTGAAGTATTTCTCTCATTCTTGAATATAGGTAGTACATCTGTACAAGTTGTTCTGTAGACAGAGATAATACTAATTTTGCAAAGCTCCTAAGATTAGGGATGGCAGTTATTAGAAGGCAAATTTAAATTCAATATAAGGAAGAATTTTCTAATAATCATAAGTGTCTAAGCATGGAATAGGCTCTCTTTGTCAATAGTAAGTTTGCCCAATGATGGAGCTATTATAGCAGAAGGTAGATGACTAATCAATCAGTTAATCAATTATTTATTTTGTGTCTACTATCTGTTATATACATGGAAAAACAAAAACTTACCATCACTTCTGAGATATTATAGACAGGTTTCAGGAAGTGGTTAGACTAGATGACCTCTGAAGTCCTCTCTAATTATAAAATTAGAAAATTCTATTAATGTAACTCTTTTCCTGAAGAAAGTTAGATTACACACTATGTAATAAATTGACTGATAATGGGGCTCTGCTTTAGATGTTATTCTCAAACTCTCTATTACTTAAAAAAGAAACAGTGCATTTAGAATTTCAAACCAGAAAAATAACCAAAATGCAATAAAGATTCCGTCAAAATTAAACTAATTTCATTTCTTACCAAAGTCTGTGGAAAGGCATTATTTCTTATAAACAGTTGGAATGAATAAATAAACAAGGGACAATGACTTTCCTACAATTCATTTTAGCTATAATGTTCTCTATAAATGAGACATCTATTTAAAAAAATTAAAGGGTCTAACAAGGTTATAATAATTAGATCTGTTGAAAAAAGAAAAGGATGTTTCAGTAGGCAATATTAGAGCATACTACAGATTCCCTATTTGCTTTTTCTTTCTTTTTAAAAAAATTCTATTAATTTATTTACAGATTATTAAAACAATCTTGTTGTTACGAGTAAACATATTCCACCTTCCCCCACAAAAATAGAAAAACCTCATGAAAAATAAAGAGACGAAAACAAAAAAAAAAATTGTACTTCAGTCTGTATTCACATACCATTGGCTGTGTCTCTGGGATGGATCATAGTCTCTTGAGTACATCAAAGAAGCTGCTTCAATATTTTTCCCCCTTGCTACTGCTAATTGTATTTCCCTCCATTCATTTCTCCCCATTACCATTTATTCTATTCTCTCTTTCTCTCTTTTCACTTCACTTCATCCCTCCTTGAAAGTGTGTTGTGGGGCAGCCAAATGGCAAAGCATATAGAGCACCAGCCCTGGAGCCATGAGGACCTGAGCTCAAATCCTGCCCCAGAAATCAAACAACCAACCAGTCATATAGACCCAGGCAGGCACCCAACCCCACACCTTGCAAAAAAAAAAAAAAAAAAAGTCTGCTATAACTGACTACTCTCTCCCATGTTCTTCCCTTTGCTGTATCACCTACACTCCCCTCCCCCACCCCATTCCTTTTTTTCCCATCCCCTTCCTCTCCTTTTTTCCTCTAGGGTAAGATAGATTTCCATACCCTATTAAGTGTATATGTTGTTTCCACTCTGAGTCAATTCCAATGAGAATGAAGGCTCACTCATTCCCCCTCACTTTCCCCCCTTCCACTCCATTGCAAAAGCTTTTTCTTGACTCTTTTATGTGAAACACCTTAGCCCATTCCACTTCTCATTTCCCTTTCTCCAAGTATATTCCCTTTAACCCATTGACTCCATCTTTATCTTATACCTTCATATTCAGCTTTCTCCTGACCCTTATCTATATATGCTCCTTCTAACTGCTCTATTAATTGAAGTGGTTCATCTGAGTATCCTCTTTCCATGAAGGAATACAAACAGTTCAACATCATTAAATTCTTCATAATTTACCTTCTCATCCACCCTCTCTATGATTCACCTAAATCCTGTACTGGATGATCAAACTTTCTATTTAGCTCTGATAATTTCAACAGGAAAATTTTAAATTCCCCTATTTCACTGAATGTCCATCTTTTGCCCTGGAAGAGGATGTTCAGTTTTGCTGAACATTTCAAGCTCTATTAATTCTGGAATATTATATTCTAAGCCCTATAAGCCCATAATGTAGATGCTGCTAAATCTTGTGTTAACCTGACTATAGCATCATGATATATGAATTGTTTCTTTCTGGCTGATTGTAATATTTTCTCTTTGACTTAGGAGTTCTAGATCTTGGTTATAATATTCCTGGGAGTTATTTTTTGGAATCTCTTTCAGAAGATGATTGGTGGATTTACCCTCTGCATCTAGGATATCATGGAAATTTTCCTGGTTAAATTCTTTTTTTAAAAAAAATATATTTATTTAAGGCAATGAGGTTAAGTGACTTGCTCAAGGTCACACAGCTATGCAATTATTAAGTGTCCAAGAGGCTGGTGCTCTATCCACTGTGCCATCTAGCTGCCTCTGAAGAAATTCTTTAAGAATAAAGTCAAGCACTTTTCCTGGTCAGACTTTCAGATAACCCAGTAATTTTTAAATTGTCTCTCTGGATCTATTTTCCAGATCAGGTGTTTTTCTACATTGTCTTCTAGATTTTCATTCTTTTGGTTTTGTTTTAATGTTTCTTGATTTCTCTCAAAGTCAACAGCTTCCTTTAACTCCATTCTATATTTGAAGGAGTTGTTTTCTTCAGAGAGCTTTCTTATTTCCTTTTCCATCTGGCCAATTCTGCTTTTCAAGGCATTCTTCTCCTCATTAACCTTTTGGATTGCTTTTTTAACATGTTGTTTTTGTATGTCCTTGGCCAAGCTGCTGACTTGGTTTTCATGATTTTCCTGCATTACTCTCATTTCTCATCCCAATTTTTCTTCTACCTTCCTTACTCGATTTTCAAAAAAATTTTTTTTTAGCTCTGCCATAGCCTAAGACCAAATTCCTATTTTTCTTGGGAGGTTTTGGATACAGAAGCTTTGACTTTGTCATCTTCTGAGGGTGTGTTTTGATCCTCTCTAGGATCAAAGTAATTATCTATGGTCAGGTTCTTTTTTTCTGTTTACTCATTTCCCCAGCCTATGCCCTGATATTAAGGTGCTTCCCAAGCTTTTGGGTGTTATTGGGGTACCTCTGCAAGGACATCATTCCCTTCAAGGTCTTAAGAGAGACTGAGTGCTCTTCTGGTCTGCACTTTAATCTGTGGATGACCACAAGCACTGCCCTCTGCTATAAGGAAGGTGCTTGTTGCTCTGTGGTAATAGGGGGTCACCAGTCTGTGACCAGGGTCTGGACAAAGCACAAGAGTACTGTCCCAGAGATAGCAGAGAAACCTCGACAGTCTCCTCCCACCCCCTTACCTTCAGTGACCTGAATGCTCTGGGAACAGCTGCCAGGTGGCTCCCTGATGGATGACTCCGCAGGCCTGCCTCTGTTTCCCAGGGCCAGGGCTGCACCAAGTATCACTAGCCTGGGCTCCATGCTCACTCTGGTAGAATTTACCTACTGATCTTCTAAGTTGTCCTTGGTGATCCCTGGGTTGGGAGGTCTGGATACTGCTTCTGCTGCCATGAATCCAGGCTTCCCAGTAACCCAGGCACCCTGTGGTTTAGTCCTAGAAGGCTGGAGCTCATTTTCTCAGGCAAGGCCCTTTCCAAGCCCAGTGGAACATGGCCTTCCCATGGATCTTCCAAGTTACCTTGGGCTAAAGAATTGTTTCACTGAGTCTTTCTTTGGCTTTTGCCTTTCTAAAATTTTGTTTGAGTCATAATATTAAGATTTTGGAGCATTGTGGAAGAGAGCTTCTGGAAATGCCAGACTTCACAGAGCCATCTTGGCTCTGCCTCTTCCACCAACTGCCTTTTTTGTCAAACCTTTCCTTCTTTATTTTAAATTTATTTTTATTAAAGAAATTATTTGAGTTTTACAATTCCCCCCCAATCTTACTTCCCTCCCCCACCCCACCCCCAGGAAAACAATCTGTCAGTCTTTACTTTGTTTCCATGTTGTACATTGATCCAAATTGAGTGTGATGAGAGAGGAATCATATCCTTAAGGAAGAGACAAGAAGTCTAAGAGGTAACAGGATCAGACAATAAGATATGTTTTTTTTCCCTAAATTAAAGGGAATAGTCCTTGAACTTTGTTCAAACTCCACGGCTCCTAATTTGGATACAGATGGCACTCTCCTTTGCAGACAGCCCAAAAATTGTTCCCAATTGTTGAACTGATGGAATGAGCGAGTCCTTCAAGGTTGATCATCACTCCCATGTTGCTGTTAGGGTATACAGTGTTTTTCTGGTTCTGCTCAACTCACTCAGCAACAGTTCATGCAAATCCCTCCAGGCTTACCTGAAATCCCGTCCCTCCTGATTTCTAATAGAACAATAGTGTTCCATAACATACATATACCACAGTTTGCTAAGCCATTCCCCAATTGAATGACATTTACTTGATTTCCAAGTCTTTGCCACCACAAACTGGGCTGCTATAAATATTTTTGTACAAGTGATGTTTTTACCCTTTTTCATCATCTCTTCAGGGTATAGACCCCAGTAATGGTATTGCTGGGTCAAAGGGTATGCACATTTTTGTTGCCCTTTGGGCATAGTTCCAAATTGCTCTCCAGAAAGGTTGGTTGAGTTCACAGCTCCACCAACAGTGTAATAGTGTCCCAGATTTCCCACAACCCTTCCAACAATGATCATTATCCTTTCTGGTCATATTGGCCAATCTGAGAGGTGTGAGGTGGTACCTCAGAGAAGCTTTAATTTGTATTTCTCTAATAATTAATGATTTAGAGCAATTTTTCATATGCCTATGGATTACTTTGATCTCCTCATCTGCAAATTGCCTTTGCATATCCTTTGACCATTTGTCAATTGGGGAATGGCTTTTTGTTTTAAAAATATGATTCAGTCCTCTGTTATATTTTAGAAATGAGTCCTCTGTCAGAATCATTAGTTGTAAAGATTGTTTGCCAATTTATTACATTTCTTTTGATCTTGGTTACAGTGGTTTTATCTGTGCAAAAGCTTTTTAATTTAATGTAATCAAAATCATCTAATTGGTTTTTGGTGATGTTCTCCAACTCTTCCTTAGTCATAAACTGCTCCCCTTTCCATAGATCTGACAGGTAAACTAGTCCTTGATCTTCTAATTTGCTTATAGTATTGTTTTTTTTTTTAGGTCTAAGTCCTGTAACCATTTGGATCTTATCTTGGTAAAGGGTGTTAGGTATTGGTCTAAGTTTCTTCCATACTAACTTCCAATTATCCCAGCAGTTTTTATCAAAGAGGGAGTTTTTATCCCAGTAGCTGGACTCTTTGGGTTTATCAAACAGCAGATTACTATAATCATCTCCTGCTTTTGCACCTAGTCTATTCCACTGGTCCACCACTCTATTTCTTAACCAATACCAAACAGTTTTGATGACTGATGTTTTATAATATAATTTTAGATCAGGTAGGGCTAAGCCACCTTCTTTTGTACTTTTTTTCATTAAGCTCCTGGAAATTCTTGACTTTTTATTTCTCCATATGAATTGACTTACAATTTTTTCTAACTCATTAAAGTAATTTTTTGGAATTTGGATTGGTAGGGCACTAAACAGGTAGTTTAGTTTTGGTAGAATTGTCATTTTTATTATATTAACTCTACCTAACCATGAGCAGTTGATACTTGCCCAGTTATTTAAATCTGATTTAATTTGTGTGAGAAGTGTTTCTGAGTCTGTCTTGGCAAATAGACTCCCAAGTATTTTATATTGTCTGAGGTTACTTTGAATGGGATTTCTCTTTCTAGCTCTTCCTGCTGTATCTTGCTAGACATATATAGAAAAGTTGAGGATTTATGAGGGTTTATTTTATAACCTGCAACTTTGCTAAAATTACTAATTGTTTCCAGTAGTTTTTTGGATGATTTCTTGGGATTCTCTAGGTAGACCATGATGTCATCTGCAAAGATTGAGAATTTTGTCTCTTCCTTCCCAATTCTAATTCCTTCAATTTCTTTTTTTTCCTCTAATTGCTGAAGCTAACATTTCTAATACAATATTGAATAGTAGTGGTGATAATGGGCACCCTTGTTTCACCCCTGATCTTACTGGGAATGCCTCTAGCCTCTCCCCATTGAAGATAATGCTTGTTGATGGTTTCAGATGGATACTGCTAATTATTCTAAGGAACAGTCCATTTATTCCTATAGTCTCTAGTGGTTTTAGTAGGAATGGATGCTGTATTTTGTCAAAAGCTTTTTCAGCATCTATTGATATGATCATATAATTTCTGATAGGTTTGTTGTTGATATAATTGAGTGTACTAACAGTTTTCCTAATATTGAACCAACCCTGCATTCCTGGAATAAATGCTACTTGATCATAATGTATTATCCTAGTGATAACTTGTTGTAGTCGTTTTGCTAAGATTTTATTTGAGTTTTGCATCTATATTCATCAGGGAGATAGGTCTATAATTTTCTTTCTCTGTTTTAACTCTTCCTGGTTTAGGTAATAGCACCATATTGGTTTCATAGAAAGAGTTAGGCAGAGTTCCATATTTCCGTATTTCTCTAAAGAGTTTATATAGAATTGGAATCAATTGTTCCTTAAATGTTTGGTAGAATTCACTTGTGAATCCATCAGGCCCTGAAGATTTTTTCTTAGGGAGTTCAATGATGGCTTGTTGAATTTCTTTTTCTGAGATAGGGTTGTTTAGGAATTTAATCTCTTCTTCATTTAACTTTATATTTTTGTATATATTCATCCATTTCACTTAGATTACCAAATTTATTAGCATAGACTTGGGCAAAACAATTTCAAATTATTAATTTCCTCCTCGTTGGTGGTGAGTTAACCTTTTTCATTTATGATACTAGCAATTTAAACCTTTCCTTCTTAACCATGAGTGCTTTCTCTTCCTCCAAATTATTTTGTTGATGAGTGAATGATATCATTCATTCCTTCGAGCAGCCAATTTTTGATATTTATGGAAGGCCTTGCTATATGAGAGTTACTGGAAAATTTTAAAAATAATTATAACTTACAATTATCTAGCACTTTTTAACTTACAAAATACTTTTCTCACACCATCCCTGCAAGGCAGGTAGTACAATTTCTATTGCATTTTATTTACCTATAAAATGAGGAACCTGAGAATCAGAGATTTGTCCAGAGTCACTGAGCTAATAATGTCATAACAGTAATTTTGAACCCAAATCTCCTAATTATAGCCCTAATATTTAGTTTACTACATTTAATGCTGAAGCTAAAACAGTATAATGAAAAGAATTTATACACAGATGAGAAATAGTTTGACAGTTGGCCAAATATGGGGCTGAATGACAATTTTTTTGACAGGGAGAGAGTTAATAGCTTAGGATACAACCAACTCATGGTTGAATGGCAACCATAGGTGGTCACAGATACAGGAGTTTGGCAACAACAAAAAAATCAATTAAAAGGATTCTATGAGAACCCATTGCCTGGGGAATTTAAATTGAAACTATGTATATTTTATTTTCTTTATAAATTATGGGCCACACATCTTAGATCAGTAATATTTATAATAAACTTACATATATTTATATATATATATACATATATTTACACACACACACACACACACACACACACACACATTTTTATTAACATAATTAAACACCTATCTATGTAGGAGAAGGCATCTGACTTCTCTTCCTTAGTTCAAATCTGACCTCAGAAACTTATTAGCTGTGCAAACTTGAACGAGTCATTTAACTCAGTTTGCCCCAGTTTCTTCTTCAGTAAAATGAACTGGAGAAGGAAATGTCAAATATCTCTAATACCTTTGCCAAGAAAACCACAAATGGGACCACAGAGACTGAAAAACAACTGACAATAATATACAGAAGAAAGGAAATAGCTATGTCCCCAGTTTATCTCCCCTTCCCATTTTCCTAATAAATAGGGGAGGAGAGCTGTCTCTGACCAGAAGACAGGTCTCAAATTCCCCAAACACTTAAGAAAGAGAGGTAGATGATTAAAGAAAGAAAAGATGTTCACAAGAGGAAAGCTCTTAAATAAAAGAGATGACCCACATGAGTATGCTTGACTGGGGATATATTTTAGATCAAATGATCATTTCTATGGTCATCAAATTTGAGTAATTGAGAATGTTACTTTAGTTCTCTAAGCCATTTGTAAAATGAGCATAATAACACCTACCTTACAGGGCTGAGAGGATAAAATGAGATCACATATGTAACCTGTTTTTTAAATCTGAAGCTATCATAAACATTCTCATTATGTGAGAATTTTCAAGTCACTGATCTTCCTGGCATTTTATTATTATACTATATGTTCTACATTTATTTTTTGTACCTCTGTACCCTTTCCTGCTTGATAAACAACTGCATTTCCCTCGATTCATCAAATTAGGTTTAAATGGCTTTACACATAACTGTCACTGAGTTAACCACAGAAAATCATGTGAATTTCACATGATTCCCTGAAAATATTCTTGAATAAATCTACACAAAGCAAATGTTTCTTTGTTCTGTTTATCCAAACCACACTCTCACCCTCCACAGAAATAACCAGACAGGACTTCCCATTTTCTCACTTTCATTGTTTGTAAGGTGATAAGGAAAGTGCAAAAAAAAGATAATCTTAAATAGGCCAAGGGGACATGAAAATAAAAGGAGATATGGTAAACATGGACAACTTGGCCACAAACTCTAAAGGAGCAATATAAATTAACACTGTTCCAGAACTATCCACTCTGAAGGTTTAAAAAGAAAAAAGCAAATTGAGTCATCACCATTGTTACTAAATGCAGAGGTAGATATGAATGTGGTCCAATCTGCTGATCCATTTCTACCCAGAATAGAGAGGTCTGAATAACAGTAATGGTTCTACTATCACCTACAGCCAATCAAGAAGCTTCCGAGTAGAACTCTCCCTAGAACCTGTGAAAGTATTTATAATTGTCATATTGATAGATATATATGTGTAATGAATTTACTAATAATTTAGATTTTTAGAGATCCAACAAACTCTGATTTGGGAGTCAGAGACTCACAGTGCCATTTCAAGTTATTCATTCTTGTGCTGTACTGTATTTCTGTGTTAAGTGAAGAAAAACAGAAACTGTAGAACCAGTTTCTGTTACAAAACTGTGACCTTGTACCTCATAAACAAAGTACCCATTTCTAAGACTTGAGAAGAATTGTTCTCCAAGAACTGATACACCTCTATTACCCATCATTTGTGGGTTTGTGAATGAAACCACTCAAGCCCTGGAGAATAATTTTTTTTGTAATTCACCTTCCACCTCCCTTCCCATTTGTGATTTACATATATATTATCTCAGTAGGGGAACTGGAATTCTCCAGAGAACTTCCAAGATTTGCAAACTATATTCCCCATTCTGAATCAACTAATTAAACCACTACTTGATTAAGTTTACCTTTTTCTGGTCTCCTCTATTTCACCTTCAACCATTCCCAGATTAGAGAGTGGTCCAGTAAAAAATTCTCTTAACAAACCATAACTGAAGAAGTTGGAAATTAATTATAAACAAGGGTGCAATTCATTCATTTGCTCATTTAATAAATACTTTCTGAGCTCCATTACAGAAAAGGCCCTTTACCAAGTATCCAAATATTTGTTAAATGTGCCTTCTTTTTTGAAAGATGAGAGGACTCATGGTGCAGTGGAAAATATGCTGAATCTGGAGTTAGAGGACCTTGGTTCAAATCTCATCTCTGTCATTTATTAACTGTATAATCTTGGTTGAGTGAATTAACCTCTGGGACTCAGGGTCTTCATCTGTAAAATAAAGGGATTGGACTATGACCTCCCTGGATGATCCTATAAATTTAAAAATATCTGGCTTCCTATTTGTTATGCCTGAGCCAGTGTAGTAAAGTATTTAGAACTGGGAGGTAGATTTGAGTTTTGAGGCCATATTTACTTGTTAGTGTCCATGTGACTTTAGGCATGTCACTTTCCCTATTGATCTTAGTTTATATCTGTAAAATGAGTGGGTTTTCCTAGGTGACTAATAATATTCCTTCCAATATTATCCCAATCCAGTAAAATACTATGTTCCTAGATTCAGGCAAGTGCCTCCCACCTCCTACTGAAGATCTACAGGAGCTACTGCAATATGATGACAGAAGGAGATATTAAGGTTCAATGGGTGTGGCAGTCTTGGCTCTACCCATGACAAATTGCAGAAGCGTAGTAGAAAGGAAAAGTCCAGGCCTACAGCTTACAAACTTCTAGTTTACATGAGTTCAAGGATAAGGGTTTCCTGGGAGAGTGCTAGCTCCTTCACTTTCTTGATAACCACAGCTCTTAGAATTGTATCTGGTACATACAGGCCCTTAAAACATGCTTATTGACAAATGGATTGACTTCCACAGGCACACTCTTGTTTTCCCCCTTTTATTCAAGGGCAGATCAAAACTAGAGAGTCTTATGCCAGTCTAGTTGGGTGAGGGTCCCTTTGTTATGACTATGTATCGCAGAACTGGCCCCATTCAACAAAGAAGCTGGATCTCTTTGCAGCATCCCTTGTCTGAACTCTGGGTCTGAAGTAAATGGAATCAGAAAAAGACATTACATGATTTTGTTTGGAGTGTTTTTTTTCCCTCCCTCATACTTGTAAATGAAAAATTCATAGTGCCTTGAATAGATCACCTATTTTATGAATTACACCAAGAGCAAATAGGTGACATTCCTTATATATGATGTAAGAGCTTTTCTCCTTTTTTCATCATCTTTTCTGTATTCACAGTAGTACTATTTTAAAAAATCTGATTCATAGCTACAACAGTAACAGAGGTTATCAAGTCCAACCTTCCACTATCTCAACTCCTTTATTTCTTCAATTAACTCTGGCCCACTCTGTCCATTCTTTCCAACTCTTTACTTCTCATTCTTCTTAGACTCCTTAATTTTATCCTTTCCCTGTCCCTGACATCTCTTATGGTCCCACAACCAATAAATGATTTGGAGAGAAGCAGCGTGGTTTGAGTTCATTGAGATGCAAAGTTCCTTCATTCTAGTGCTTCCTATAATACCCTTATTCCAACCTTGTTCTTTCCCCTTTCCTCTCCAGTTCTCTTTTCTTTCTCTAGCCTTTCCCATTCTTTAATCTACCTGACCCAAACTATAAAATATCTCCTATAGTCCACTTTCCAATGATATTTTTGAGTTTGAAAGAAGGACTCACACTTAATACCAGCAGAATTTTACTATCTGTTGGGGGGGGGGGGTTTAAGTGAGGAAAGAGGGGTCCAGATGATTTTTGAGAAAAATACTAAAATAGAATTTCTTGTTTTTTCTTTACAAATAAAGTTAAATTTAAGAAATAATTATTCTTATTCTTAAAAACCAAAATTATGCAGAACTCTAACCCTGGCAATGAGAGCTATAAGTTTTTCCATACATGATTCTATGAATCCTGAAAGTACTGTGGATCACAGATATGGTCAACACTGACTTAATGTGACAATTAATCAAGAGATCATAGATAAATGAAATCCTTAGGGGAATTAGAACTATCAGATTCCAGCTAATGAAACTTATGTGATATTGAATTGTTACATTACAAAATTGAATGATTTAAGTTCTCTATCTCTGTCTCTGTTTCTCTGTTTCTCTCTCACATTCACTTCAGTCTTTAATCTCAATCAACACTGTAGAGTATGTATCTAGATTTTGATACTGCCCCTTAAGCTGCTGGACCACAAAGAGATTATAAGACCCTATGGTGCAATTCTTTGGCTCATTTTTATTTAAGGCAATGGGGTTAAATGACTTGCCCAAGGTCACACAGCTAGGTAATTATTAAACGTATGAGACCGAATTTGAACTCAGGTCCATCTGAGTCCAGGACCAGTGCTCTATGCACTGTGCCACCTAGATGCCCCAAAGGGAACTTTTTTTTTAAAAAATTGGACCTGTACTTCCTTTACCATAGGAAGTTCCCGCAAGGAACTTCCTCTACCAACATTCTTTGGAAACATAGGGCTAGTACCCTTGTAGCTCATGTTCTCCAGGCTACAGAATCCTTACTTTCATCTCCTTGTTTTTCTACAGTTTAGTCATGGGACTTATTGAATAACCCCTTCCTTTCCAGAGTTGTCTAAAGTA
Source organism: Macrotis lagotis (assembly GCF_037893015.1). Lineage (NCBI taxonomy): Eukaryota > Metazoa > Chordata > Mammalia > Peramelemorphia > Peramelidae > Macrotis > Macrotis lagotis. Next base: position 256,808,406 of record NC_133666.1, read on the forward strand.
TCTAATTCCCCACCTACTCCACTGTCAAGTAACATTCCTAGAACTGCCTCCTGAGTAGAGTAAAAAGACCACCAAATAGCATTGTTAGTGAAAGTAGGTCTGGAGCCCACTTAATCTTTTAATTTGAAAGTAACATTTTATCTTCATAATATGTATAGAAATACTTTGTGACAAAATAACATATGGGAATTGCTAATTTTTACATATTAATAACTTGTATCAATATCAAATCAAATCACTCAATCACTAAACATATAAGATAGACACTGTGCTAAGGACTTGGGGGATATATAAAGAGACAAAAGAATAGTCCCTGTCCTCAGAGTTTACAATTTATTGGAGTAGACAGCATGCAAACAAAGCAAGTTATATACAAGATAAATAGGAAATAACTGACTGAGGAAAGAAACTGGAATTAAGAGGGGTTGGGAAAGATTTATTGAAGAAGGTAGAATTTTAGTTGTGACTTATAAAAGGATGCCAGGGAAGTCATTAGTCAGAGAGGAGGAGGGAGAACATTTCAGGCATGGGGGACCAGAAAGAATGCCTGTAGACAACAGATGGAGTGTTTTGGTGGAACAGCAAGGAAACCAATGTCACTAGATTGAAGAGTACACATGAGGGAGTAAAGTGCAAAAACACTGGACCAGTCTCAAACTATTGGGGAGAGGGAGTATGAAGGGCTTTTTAATTTGAGCCCACAGTCAATAGGAAGTCACTGGAATTTATTGGGGGGGGGGTTACATAATCAGACCTTTGATTAAGGAAAATCACTGTGGTTGAATAGAAGAGAGACTGATGTAGAGAGATCCATTGCAATAGTCCAAGTCTGAGGTGAAGAGGACCTTCACTAGAATGGTGGTCAGCATCAGAGGAGAGAAGGGGATATTAAGAGCTCAAAAGTGAAATTGGTATTAAAGATCATAGCAAGAAGAATTTGGGAAAAAACAAATGAGATCTACATCATATATTGTGAGTTCAATTGATTTTCCATCTCTCTCTCATTAAATCAGAGCTGGAATTCATCTTTTAGAAAATCATCAATGTGAATATCATGTCATAACAGTATTTTAGTGATATCCCTTACTGAGGGATCCAGACAGTAGATGGGGAGCCAAGGAGAAAATTTTTCATTATGTTAAATACATTTTTCACTGAGGTCCTACTTTAATACTTCACTGTGGCATGGAGTGACATCTGTCCACTTAAAAGGTTATTAGAATAAATTCTGGCAGGTTCTACCAAGATGCAAAGGTTTGTAGCTTGAGTCCAGTCATAACTTTCTCACTAAGTTTATTGGAATGATGATGATCACCAAGTGATAAGATTTTTTTTTTGACCATAGCATCTTCTAAAGGTATGGTAGGGGTGAAATCTGAGTAGAAAGATACCAAACCAAGCATAATTAAGAATCTTTTGAAATATCAAATAAATCAGCTTGGTAATAATATGATAAGAAAAATGGGGAAAAAAGATTCATTTGAATTTGATTAATACTTCTCCAAATTTTAAAAAGTTATTTTTCTTATTTTAACATTTTTTTTGCCTATCCCTACACTAAAATGAGCCATTCGGATCTCAGATAGTTTATTTTAAGAGTCTTCTTTCTAAGGGAGCCATTGAAATTCACCTAAGTGGCATTTTGTGAGTCCTAGCCATCTTTTGGCAATTCTGAGACTTGGTAGAGATTTCTTTTTTTTTTTTACTGCCCAAGGCCTGATTCTTTTTGGTGCACTGAGAAGATGATAAAAATCAGCTCCCAGAATCCACATCTAATTTCATTCTGATACCCCGTCGTGCAATAAGAACAACAAAAAAAGCTTTCATTCTCCTCTCCTTTCTATATTTCCTCATCTTGACAAGGCAGTTGACACCTGATGAGGACTAGATCTCTTTTCCTGCTTGTAGCCAGGATCTTGTAAAGATCCGTCTCCTTCACCTCTCTAAAATATGCATGCAGGAGCGCAGCCTCTCCTTTCTGTCTGTCCTTCTCCCCCCACCCCCCCCAGTCTGCAGAGCTGAGTGGACTAGGCACTCGCGTCTCCTCTACACACATAATAAGATGTTCAAAGGTGTCCTACCCTGAGATTGCGGCCAGTTTTTGGTGGGCCTGCCGGGCCATCTCACAGCCTTTGGTTCTGGTCTTGTGCATCTCCGCCCTCAGGGATGGACAGCTGACGGAGACGTCCCCGATGGAGATGACTAGTTCTCGATACAGGGCCACTTGGGTATTGAACTCTTGAACAAGCTGGAAGAAAGATGAGTGACTTTTAGGAGGCGCCGCAAAAATCCCCGGGAAGTTTCCTACCCGATAGGTGCGAGCAGAGAGGCCTGTCATCCGGGGGCCCCGCTGCACCGACATTCGGCAGAAAATGACTTTTTTCCAGACACCTCAAGGTTTTTACACGAGGAAGCCCGCGCCGGCCTGTTCTGCCCCCTGCACCCCCCCCCACGTCCGCACCAAGGCTGGCTCCCTCGCCCGCTGCCCCCCATGCCCTTGGTGGCCGGTGCCCGGCCGGGCCTCCGGGAGGCGGCGCTCGGGTCGGGCGCGCCGCGCGGGGGGCCACGGCAAGGTCGCCCCGGCCCCGTCCGTGCGGGCTCCCCTCCCCCACCTCCGCCTCGGGGGGGGGGGGCTGCGACCGGCCCCCCCGCGCCGCCCCCCGCACGTTCCCCTTCGCCCCGAGATGCGGGAGGGGGAGGGGGCCGCGGTTTTAAAAATAGTGCCACCGCACGGGATGGGCACGGCGGGCCGGACCCACCATCTTGCAGTCGTCCAGGGCGCGCTGGGTCTTGTGGGCGCTGTCGGAGCCGCTGCCCCTGCGCTCCCAGTCCCCGCTCGGCAGCGCCGGCTTGCTGATCTGGAAGATGGAGGCGCGAGGCGGGCGGCCGGGGCGCTTCTTGCGCCCATTCGGTGCAGAACTCATGCAGACACATCCACCACGCCGGAGCCGCGGCTGGGCTGCCCGGGTCCCCCGCGGGCGCGGCCGGAGCGGGGCCCCCGCGCGCCGAGGGCCGCGGCCGAGGCGGCGCTCAGGGCCGGGGCGGCCGGTCACCTTCAGCTCGCGGGAGCGCTGGGCGGGCGGGCGCTGCGCTCTGCGGCATCGCCGCCGCGCCGGGCCGGACGGAGGGGTCGGGGCGGCCTCAGCGGCATCTCAGCCCCCGCGGGGGCAGCCCGGCGCCGGCGGAGGGCTGAGCCGCGCTGTCCGCACGGACCTGGGGGCCGGGCGGGGACGAGGGCGCCCGGCGGCTGCGCGCCGCCATGCAGGAGGGCCCGCGCGGGCCGGGGGGGGGGGGCGGCGGGGGGCGGCTCCTCCGCCCGGCGCGGATCCCGCCTCGGGGGCTGCGGTGCGGGAGCTCCGTGGCGGGAGCGGCGGGCGGCGGGACGGGCCCACTGACGCGCACAGCCGCCCGGCCCCCGGATAGGACGGGGCCGCGGCGCCCGCGCCCCCCGCCCCCGCCCCCCGCGGCCCGCGCTCAGCCAATCACGCGCGCGGGAGCCGCCGTGCAAATATTACTTCATCCGCGCTATTATTAGACACGAAAAGTGTCATGGAGCGGCTGTCACCGCGCGCCGGGGCCGGCGGCGGCGCGCGCGGGCGGCGGGGGGCGCGGGGCCGCGGGGCGCGGACGGCGGGGCGGGGGGCGGCGGGCGCGGGCCCACAAAAGTTTCCCGTCTCGAGCGGGGCGGCTGCGGGGAGGCGGCTGAGGCCGCCGCGTCACGTGGGCAGCAGGGGGGCCGCCGGGCGCAGCCGCTGGGACCCGCTCCTCGGCGGGGACGGAAGTGCCGGGAAGCCCAGAAGGGCGGCGGAGAGGGCGGAGGCGGCAGGAGGGGGCCCGGGGGTCGGTGCCGCCACCCGTCCCAGCCCCCCACCAACAGGAAGCGCCCATTTGATTTCGGGGGGGGGGGGGCGCCGACCTGGGGCTCTGAGGCACTTGAACCCCGGACAGAGCCGTGTGACAGGCGGCGAAGAGACACCTGCCAAGAGCGAGCTTGTGCCGCCCCCCGTGGTGAGCAAGGTGCGCCTCCGGTCTCCAGTCGGACCTCTGCGCCCCCTCACGCCCCCCGCACCCACGCGGGGAACTACCGAGGTGGCATAAAGGGCTCATGACGCCGGGAACCAGAGCTGGCAGTGAGTGCAGCTTCTGCACAGCCTTAGAGAAGCGCCCGAGGGCTCCGGGGCTTAATGACGTTCCCCTTGTCCCACGGCTAAGGTAGACAGGGCACCTGAACCCGTCTTCCTTCTTCCTTTTCCTCATAAAATGCGATATAAATGGGTCAGCAAGCTATTAAAACAGAACAAGGTAAAGCTCCGGATCCTATTGTCCATTTCTTGTAGGTGCCAGGGTTAGAGACGAAGAGATGGTTCCCGGCAGTTCTTTAGTCCTAAGAATGGGAGTGCCAGGAGCTGTGAATGAGACGAAGTTCACCTCCTTTCTTGAGTTCTAGCTTTGTCCCAGAAAAAGACAGCAAAGTTTGAAGTTTCTAATTCATCTGTTTTCTGGTGGTGACTAGGTTGGGAAAAAACCAAGTAATGATAGGCTCACGTAACAAGAATGAGGAAAAGGTGCTAAATATACTGGACATATTGATGCAATCACAAAATATTTATTGATCACCTACCATATACAAGACAATACTACTAAAATGGAGCACCCACATAAGAAATGAATTAAGTAATCAATATTTATTGGGTACTTGCCATAATGGAGGGACAGTGCACCACTGTTGATAAAAGTCAGACCTTGGCATTAGGGAAGCCTAGGTCTAAATCTTGTCCAGGACACAGGTATAAGCTACGCCACAACAGTAAAGATACCTCATTCCACAATGAGAAATTGAGGTCTAGAGACACATGCTTCATCACCCTATTAGCAAATGTCACCGTCAGGTTTCTCATCCCTTCTCTAGTCCAGGAGTCTACCTTCTGCATGAAATTCTAGCATCATGCCATCTGAATTATTTACTCGGTATCTTATATGTATTTAGTTATCTACATATGTTTTCCTCTATTAGATTATGAATGCTTTGAAGGTAAAAACTTTTTTCTTTGTCTTTTATGTCCCCAGATTTGTTGTACACACTATCATACTTACAGAAAAAAATGTACAAACCATGATCTCTCTGAAAGTCTTATTGTCTCATTGGGAGCCATAAGTTTCTCTCTCTCTCTCTCTCTCTCTCTCTCTCTCTCTCTCTCTCTCTCTGTGAGTATGTGTGTGTGTGTGTGTGTGTGTGTGTGAGAGAGAGAGAGAGAGAGAGAGAGAGAGAGAGAGAGAGAGAGAGAGAGAGTTTATCAGTTTAGGAATAGGAAATGCATTTGGAGGGATTTTGAGACTTGCTTGGTACAGGTGACCAAGTTAATCTTTATATACCAAGGTCCTACAGAGAAAGTAGAGATAACTGACCCACAAATAGTCAGAGGGTTACAGGTTAGAACCTGAAAGAACTTAAAAGTCATGTATTTCAATCCTATTCACTTTACAAATGAAGACATTGCAGTCTAGAGTCTTGCCTAAGGTCACACAGATAATAAGTAACTTAGGCAGGATCTGAACCCAGTTCATGTGTCTCCAAATGAAGTTTTTATCACTGAATCACAAAGCCCATCAGTATTTGAAATATAGCAGGTGCTTAATAAAAGTTTACTGATTCTACTACCAATGTGGGTTAATTTAATTGGGGAAGGCTTTCTGGAAATGATATGGAAGCTGACAAAAGCAGTGTGGAAAGAAGAACAAACCCTCTTCTGGGTTTGGACATAATTCATAAGCAAAGGTCCCCTAAATGCATAGATGAGTACAGTTTATGCTGGAATAGTAAGAAGGCTAGCCTGATTATGGTCTAAGAGGAAAAGAGCATAGATATAATCATAGTATGGGGTCAAGAAGGCAGGGAGGAAAAAGCAGAAAATGTAGGGAAAGCAGCAATTCCTATTTGCTATAATTTTTTTGAGCAAGTGCATTATGTGGTTTTTAAAAAAAGTTTTAATGAGATTAGTCTGAAAGAAGTATTCAAGATGACCTGGACGTGGGATGGGGAGTAGAAAATGAAGACAAAGAAACTAGCTATTTTGATTATTATGGTACTACAAGTGGGAAGCAACCAGGGGACAACTAGGCTGGTGACAACAGAAATAGAAGACAGAAATCAGAGACATTTCAAAGAAAACAAAAGAATTGAAAATTAACATAAAAACACTTAACTGTTTGTAATCTCATTGATGGTGGTGACAGAATGAACTCTAAGGCCCCCATTGCAAGTCCTTTATCAACAATTCCTGCCTCAGAGTGGGGACTTGGCATATGAAGAAAACCACTGAAGTCTCATCCCTGAGAAATCAGTGCATCTCCAGATCATGAAGGACCAGAATCCTTGAGCTGAGCCCTAAGGATGCTTGGAGGATATAGAATTGTCATTTAGACATGGACATAGCAGTTTTCTAGGTTGGGAAGAATTCAGTCTTTTTTGTTAAGGATTAGAATCTATCTTATAGATGAGGTCCCTTGAAGGACCAGGGTTTATTTAAATTTTTTGTGTTTCCTTGTGCTTTGCTGAATCTCACAGAGTATATAAACTCTCAGAATCATGTTTTTAAATGCAAAAAAAAAATGAAATACATAGAATTACAGTGGAAGCAAATATTTTGAAATATAATTATCATAATGTTACAAACCAAAACCATTTTCATGGACTCAAACTTAATGCCTGATTTAGAAGGACCCTCTGTAAGGATTGTAACTGGTGAAAATCTTAGCTGCCCAAGCTAAAAAGTCAACCACTGGACCCCAGCAGTTCTTAAGATCATAGATTTGGAGCTGGAAGTTAGTTCTAAGGTCAACTTCCACACCAACTCTCTCATTTTACAAATGAGGAAATAGAATTTGAGAGATCCATAGACTTGGAGAGATTCTTAGACTTGCTTGGTGCAGGTGACCAAGATTAATCTTTATACCAAGGTCCTCAAACACTAAAGCTGGTGGAGTCTATTTGTTTCAGCCCTGGTCAACAGCTGATGTTTCTAAGGAGAGGAGCTGACAGAGAGAAAATCAAACAAGTTCTATAGAGGGGAAATACCCTCAATAAGAAGGATCAAGAGGAGCTCTCAGATAAAACTCATCAGCTAAGGACTCTAACTAAACTTTTGAGAGACAGAACCCACAAAGGGACCCAGTGAGGCAGTTCTCCTACTCAAGGTAACCTGGAAAAGAGCAGAAAGGCTTTGCTCCCCAGGATTGGAGAGGCAGCCTGCAAGAGGGGTGGCCCGCCAGAGCCAAAGAACTTCAGCCTCCCGGAGGCAGCCCCAGGGCGCTGGGAGTCTCAGCTCACAGCAGCAGGGGAGTCTCCTGAGCTGCACCCCTGGGGAGCACTGGGCACAAAGTGGGGGAACAGCGGGGGACCTCTGCCAGAGCAAGCACATGGAGCCCAGCCCTCGGGGCACACAGGGAGCAGCTTGGTCTTACTGCAGCCCAGAGCCAGAAACAGACGCAGGCGGAGCCTGTAAGCAGGGGCCTCCAGGGTATGAGCCCATTGAGCTGAGGGAGGGGAGTGAAGAGAGACTGCAGAGCTCTGTCCTCTGCCCCTGGAACAGGACTCTGGGGCTCTGACCACATTCAGATCCTGATCCCAGTCTAGGCCCCCCCATAGAACAGCAGGGTCCCCCCACCTCGGCCCAGTGGCAGAGGGGGGCACTTATGGTCATTCACAGACCAGGAGGGAGGACAGAGCCTCACACACTGAGACCCTTGTGGGAGTGTACCAAAAGCTCAGGAAGCACCCCAAACCAGGCCCAGGCTGGGAAAATGAGCAAGCAGAGAAACAAAAGGAAGACTATTGAGAAATATTTTGCAAATGAGCTCAAGAAGGATCAAAATACTCAGTCTGAAGATGAGGAAGCACAAGCTCCTGCATCTAAAGACTCCAAGAAAAACAGAAATTGGGCTCAGGCTATGACAGAGCTCAAAAAAGACTTTGAAAATCAAATGAAGGAGTTGGAAGAAAAACTGGGAAAAGAAAGGAGAGAGATGCAGGAAAAACATGAAAATGAAGTCAGCAGCTTAGTCAAGGAAATCCAAAAGAATGCTGAAGAAAATAGCATGCTAAAAACCAGCTTAGGTCAAATGGATAAAACAGTTCAAAAAGTTATGGAGGAGAAGAATGCTTTAAAAAGCAAAATTGGCCAGATGGAAAAAGAGATAAGAAAACTCTCTGAGGAGAACAAATCCTTCAGACAAAGAATAGAATTCAGGAAGATTGATGAATTTACCAGAAATCAGGAACCAATACTTCAAAACAAAAAAAAAATGAAAAATTAGAAGAAAATGTGAAATATCTCATTGAAAAAACAACTGATATGGAAAACAGACTTAGGAAAGATAATTTAAAAATTATTGGAATACCTGAAAGTCATGATCAGGAAAAGAGTCTTGACATCATTTTCAAAGAATTACTACAGGAAAATTGCCCTGATATTCTAGAAGCAGAAGGCAAAATAGAAATGGAGAGAATCCACCGATTCCCCAGAGAAAGAGATCCCAAAAAACCCAACCCCCAGGAATATTATAGCCAAGTTCCAGAACTCCCAAGTCAAAGAGAAAATATTCCAAGCAGCCAGAAAGACACAGTTCAAATATCGTGGAGCTGCAGTCAGGATCACACAGTACTTAGCAGCAACTACATTGGAAGCTCGTAGGGCTTGGAATACAATATACCGGAAGGCAAAAGAGCTTAGAATGCAGCCAAGAATGAACTACCCAGCAAGGCTGAATGTCCTCTTCCAGGGAAAAAGATGGACTTTCAATGAACCAGGGGAATTTCAAATGTTCCTTTTGGAATGGCCAGAGCTGAACAGAAGGTTTGATCTTCAGATACAGGACTCAGGTGAAGCATGGAGATTGGAGGAGCGGGGGGGAAATATGAGGGACTTAATGAGGATGAACTGCATAGAAAAATGACACTGATAATACTCATATGAACCTTCTCAGTTAATAGAGCAGGTAGAGAGAGCTTTTATAGTTGAAGCACAGGAGAAAGCTGAATTCAAAGATAAAATATGGTGTAAAAATGGAGTCAATAGAAAAAAAGGGAAATGGAATGGGAGAAAGAAAAAGGAGAGGGGGAATAGTCCAAGATATTTCACATAAGATTTTTTTTTTATTACAATGAGCTATTGCAATGATATGGAAGGGGGAAGGCAAGGGGGAATGAGGGAACCTTTGCTCTCATCAGAGATGGCTAGGAGAGGAAACAGCATATATACTCAATGGGGTATAGACATCTGGAGTAAGAAGGAGGGGGGAGCAGGGGGAAGGGGTGGGGTTGGAGGTCAGATATAACACATTTTCTTTCTTACTTCTTGCAAGGGGCTGGGATTGGAAGGCCTGCCCAGGACCATAGGGCCAGGTGGATTCTGGACCTAAGGGGTGGTATGGGGGCTCAGGGCTTCTTGACCCCAGGACCTGCTGAGCCATTCAACGACCCTACAGCAGAGTCAGAGTGAAAGGAGAGAGAAAATATAGTACATGGTAGTGGAGAAATAAGAAAGGAGGGAGTTGTGATCAGCAATGGCAACATTGGAAAAATATGGAAGTAACTTTTGTGATGGACTTATCATAAAGAATGCGATCCACCCATGACAGAGTTGTTGGTGTTGGAACAGACTCAAGCACATTTTTTTGTTATTATTATTTGGGGGAGGGTGCAGGGCAAGTGGGGCTGGGTGGCCTGCCTGGGGCCACATAGCAGGGTGATCTTTGGGTGTCTGGGGCCGGATTTGGACCCAGGTGCTCCTGGCTCAAGGGCCAATGCTCTGTCTGCCACCCAGCCACCCCTACTATTATTACTATTTTGTTTTATTTTGGGTCTTTTTTTTTCTTCTTCTTTCTGGTTTTTGCAGGGCAGTGGGGATCGGGTGACTTGCACGTCACACGGCTGGGTGATTGTTGGGTTTACAAGGCTGGATATGGGCTTGGGTGCTCGTGGCTGCAGGGCTGGTGCTTTGTCCATTGTGCCACCTGGACATACCTACAATTATTACTATTACTTTTATTTTTAATTTTAATTTTTTCTCTCCCCTTTACTTTTTTCACCCAAGCAAGTCTATCTATATTCATGGGGGAGGAGGGGTATTTTGTTTACTTGTAAACAAGAATATTTTATTAATGTAAAAAAACCATTTGTACAAAATGAAAATAAAAAATAAATTTAAAAAAATGAAAAAAAAACACTAAAGCTGGTGCTTTCCCTATTATATCATTTTATATATTTTTCTCCCACTTTGACCCTAGAAGAAGTCATATTTGCAGATCTTTCCAGGTCCAGACCCCTGATTCCCTGACTTGACTCTTCTGTAACTAGAAATCTGTTTATTTTCCTAATCCCTAAAAAGAGCACCCCACAGCCACCTCATTAATGGAGCTTTAGATCCATTTAGAAAAAGCATAGATGATTTCCAGCAGTTTAACTTGAGAGAGTAGAAGAAAGGTCTTGGCTCCAGGCAAAAGTGGGGTTCATCTGGCCATTCCCCAATTGACAAATGGGCAAAGGATATGCAAAGGCAATTTACAGATGAGGAAGCCAAAATCAAACCAAAGTTAAATGAAAAATTGCTCTAAATCCTTACTTATTAGAGAAATGCAAATTAAAGCATCTCTGAGATACCACCTCACACCTCTCAGACTGGCCAATATGACCAGAAAGGACAATGTTCAAGGTTGGAAGGGATGTGGGAAATCTGGGACACTAATACATTGTTGGTGGAGCTGTGAACTCATCCAACCTTCCTGGAAAGCAATCTCAAATTATGCCCAAAGGGCAACAAAAATGAGCATACCCTTTGATCCAGCAATACCACTATTGGTTCTATACACTGAAGAGATTATGAAAAAGGGTAAAAACATCACTTGTACAAAAATATTCATAGCAGCCCTGTTTGTGGTGGCAAAGAATTGGAAATTAAGTGAATGTCCTTCAATTGGGGAATGGCTTAATAAACTATGGCATATGTATGTCATGGAATACTTGTTCTATTAGAAACCAGGAGGAATGGGAATTCAGGGAAGCCTGTAAGGATTTGCATGAACTGATGCTGAGTGAGATGAGCAGAACCAGAACAACACTGTATACCCTAACAGCAACATGGGGTGATGATCTACCTTGATGGACTCGCTCATTCCATCAGTGCAACAATAAGGGACAATTTGGGGCTCTCTGCATTGGAGAATACCATCTGTATCCAGAGAAAGAACTGTGGAGTTTGAACAAAGTTCAAGGACTATTCCCTTTAATTTGGAAAAAAAAACTGCTATCTTATTGTCTGATTTTTTTTTTATCTCTCATACTTTATGTTTCTTCTTTAAGGGTATGATTTCTCTCTCATCACACTCAATTTGGATCAGTGTACAACATGGAAACAATGTAAAGACTGGCAAATTGCTTTCTGTTGGGGGTGGGGGAGGGAAGTAAGATTGGGAAAAATTTGTAAAACTCAAAATAAATAAAATCTTTAATTAAAACAAAAGAAAGAAACCAGGAGGGATGGGAATTCAGGGAAACCTGAGCAAGATGAGCAGAACCAGAAAAATACTGTACACCCTAACAGCAACATGGGGGTGATGATCAACCTTGATGGACTTGTTCATTCCATCAGTGCAACAATCAGGACAATTTTGGGGTTTCTGCAATGGAAAATGCCATCTGTATCCAGAGAAAGAATTTTGGAATTTGAATAAAGACCACAGACTATTACCTTCAATTTAGAAAAAAAATGCATTATCTTATGTAATTTTACTATCTCTTATACTTTATTTTTCTTCCTTAAGTATATGATTTCTCTCTTATCACATTCAACTGAGATCAATGTATACCATGGAAACAATGTAAAGACTAACAGAATGCCTTCTGTGGGGGGAAGAAAGCAAGAATGGGGTGGGAGGGAATTGTTAAACAAAATAAAACCTTTCTAAAAAAAGGGGTTCATTCAGTGGACAAAGTGAATTCAGTTTAGAATAAAAGCCAATGGAGATGTCTTATTTTTTGTTGTTCAGTCATTTCAGTCAAATCTGACTCTTCATGACCCCATTTGGGGTTTTCTTGGCAGAGATCCTATTATAGCTTGCCATTTCCTTCTTCAGCTCATTTTGCAGATGAAGAAACTGAGGCAAACAGGGTTAAGTGATTTGCCAGAGTCACACAAGTAGTAAAGAGTCTAAAGTTCAGATATGAATTCAGGAAGATGTCTTCCTGACTCCTGGACTGGTACTTTCCCCACTGTGCCACCTATAGGGTGTTGAAAGTATAGGCAGGGAGCACAGTCTGGAGACAGATTTCAATCAAGGTAATAGTTTAAATCATTATAATTCTTCAGCCAAGAGAAAATGAGTGCACAAATAAAAGAGCAAAGCTGGGAGCTGTGGATTGGCACAGAGTTGGGTTTTGATAGAGAA